>NW_024070191.1:16823176-17046463 GCF_014754425.2 Oryx dammah
TGTGCGCTCACAAAGTGTGTGAGCATTGTGCACGCACTGTTTGTGAAGCAGGGTGCTAAATACCTATCCGTTTATCATCTGGGGGCCACCCATGTGACGCTGTGGGTAAAGAACCCACCTGCCAGTGCAGGAGACGCAAGAGATTTGGCTTTGATTCCTGGGTCAGGAAGATCCCCTGGAGGAGGAAATGGCAACCCAGTATTCTTGCCTGAAGAATTCCGTGGACAGAGGAGCCTGGCGGGCTATAGTCCGTGGGGTTGCAAAGAGTCAGACACAGTTGAGCAGCTGAGCACACACATACATGTATCATCTGTCTACCTATCTACTTATCTGTCTGTCTATCTACATACCACGCAGCAGAGCAGATAATTTCCAGGTGGGCTGGCAGCTATATACTATATGAATGTAAGGAGGTTCCTAAAATTGTTTACTTGGGCCATGTGTCCACTGCAGTTGAACAGAGTGTACATTTCTTTAGCTGTATGGAATGCAGAGTGGTTTAGCTTTGTGTGTTGAGCAGTGGAACCAGGCACAGTGAAGGACACAGAATTCGGGGAGCCAGAAAATGTCATTGAGGGGAACGGGGCCCTGGAAAGGATGAGATGAGACCTGTGAAAGAGTGGGCTCAGAAAAACAAAGACACCGATGGGGATGGTCAGGGTCCCTTTTCAGTTCATGTGTGACTCAGTATAGATGACTGTATGCGGAGAAGCATGAAGAGTTATTTTCTTGAGTGTTGATGATGGTGTTGATGATGATTACTGTGAATACAAACACAGCCTGATTATGATTTTCTGTTCAAAGACTATGTTGTAAGGAAAAAAAATCTCTCTGATGTTCTCCATCAATTTGGGGTTAAGAAAACTCAGCCTGTTCCCTGGTTTACCTTTTTGTTGATTGAATGATTGAAGAGCAATCAGTATAAAACCTAATTTCCAAATCCTTCACAGCCATGATGATATTTTAAATCTCACTTGGAGAAAATTTCATCCCAAATTATATTCCATTGCTTCATAGGAATGCATTATATGTATTTCAAAGATTAATGAAAGTATGAAACACGTACAAGGTAAACGTATATGTCTTGTATTACTGTGGTTAGTAGACTTATTTCTGAAAACAGAAAGCTCCAGGAGACAAATGATCTTGATAGTATGTTCCAGGCTGCTCCATTGTTCCAGGACCTTACAGGAAACCACGTGATGATAGTGATAGGAAGTGGAAGGGTGTGGGGTGGCAGGGGACACTTCAGAAGCCCAGAGACTCTTCCTTACCTGCCCAGACACACTTCTTTCCCCTAAGTCCACTTTCTCCTGTGGCGTCCCTTCTCCCAGATCTGTTTGTGTCTAATTGATAGGATAAGAAAGAAGTCATGTTGTTACCAGTCCATGCAGGCATAACTTTGTTTGCTTTGTTTAGCTTAGCTTGCTTTGTTTCTAGAAGTTTCAGCCCTTAATGGCATTAGCGCGTGAATGGGGAAAACCGAAGGCCACAGAAGTTGTTCATCTGTGTTTTTGCTGCTTCCCCGACCATCCCAGCACACACTTAAGACCTTTCTTGATGGCATGCATTTCTCTTGCCATTGGTATTTTTGTGCAAGTGCTGGGGACATTTGGAAGAAAAATTTCAAAGCAGCAACACACAAAGCAGATGGGGGCGGGGGTGGAGAACGGAGCTGGACGAGGTCAGAGACTTCACCCGACTGGGGCTTTTCAGGCATTAAGTGCAGACACCAGCTTCTCTCCAAGGGCACCATGTCCTGCAGCAGCTTGTGTTCTTAAGAGACAGAAAGCAGTCGCCATATTTACTCTGGAATAATATTTCTGTCTGTACCTCATTAAGAGTGAGGGTAAAGGTTAATGAGGACTTTGTGACCCCTAACTCCAGGGTGACTGTCTTCTCCTCCCAGCTGTGAATGAACACTTCCCTGCTTCTCTCGTTAGCTCTCTTTACTTTGTCTATTTCGATACTCCAGGTATTTCTTAGAAGAATAGGAAGGTCTTGACAACCTTAACTCTGTGTGACCTGGGAGATAAAGGGAAAAAGTTTGTGTTAAATATATATGTGTGTGTGTGTGTATATATATATATATATATGTATGTATATATGCATATATAAGTGTGTGTGTGTATAAATTTGGTGTCCAAGTCCCAATTTTATTGTCAGAATTAGTAGTATAGCATCTTAAAAAGCTCTCATAATGGTATTTGCTGTCAAGATAACTCACAGAATATGCCTTCCATTTGTTATTCAGATAGTCATTTCTACTTGCAATTGCCATTTACTGACTCCCATCTGTTGGAGGTTTTTCTTGTACCCGATGGCAGTGGAAGCAGATTGTGAATGTAGCATAAAATGTTTTCTTGGCACAGAAAAGGAGTATTTGTTTTAATTGACAAGGTGTATCATTTATGAGATAAAAATGAATTTTAGCCATCTAATTTATTTTCATTCAGTTGATTCAAGACAGTTATTGGCATTTATGTGTGTATACAGTAACCTCAGGAAATCATGGAAAAGATGAAAAAACAACTCTCAGGAAAGTCAACTCAAATTTACTGATTTTTAGGCTTTCAGAGAAATAGCAGATTTGGAGAATGAAGAGGGAGAATTAAGGTAGCAGTGGAAATTCTTAGTATCTTATGCAGTACTACAATCATCTTTTTTTTTTTAGAAAATAAAGGATTGTTATTATTTTAGAAAAAGCAATTTCCTCTGCTCAGCAATGATAAATAAATCATTTTATTACAAATGAGCCTGAAGTCAATGCTTTTAAATGAGAAAAAAGTCAATCCCCTGTTTTTTTCTTAAGAATGATCAGATGCTTGATGACTATTTTTCATCTGGTAATGATTTTTTAAATCTGATTTCTTGTTATCCTCATGAACAGTAGAATATATTGAACAATAGAATTCTCAACAATTTTTTGAGATTAGGCATTGTTTCTTTTAAACTTATCCCAGTTAATGAGTGAACTGAGGGTACTATATTCATACTGGATTAGATTAATTTACAGGAGTATTAGGAAGATGCCCCCCAAAAGTCAGTTAAAAATCCAAATTGAAAAGTAGTAAAAAGAAAGTAAAGTTGAAATAAACTGTTCTGATCAGTGGGACACACTATATTATCTCAAAGGAAATAAAAGTGGGAGCAAAATTCTCATGCGATCAAGAGAAAAAGGTAATACACAGAACATACTCTGTTTCATTTGTAATCCACTGAGTCTCATTAGATCATTATATGATGCTAAAAGGGGAAAGAAGTGTCTATAGAATGTGTCTTCTATTCCAGCTTTGGAAAATATTAGGTATAACTGTAAACAACCCAAGGATACAGACACTTTGGTATAGGAAGGACAGTTTTAACTGTTACTAACAGAAAAACACCTACTTCAGTCTTATTAACTATGCCAAAGCCTTTGACTGTGTGGATCACAATAAACTGGAAGATTCTGAAAGAGATGGAAATACAAGACCACCTGACCTGCCTCTGGAGAAATTTGTATGCAGGTCAGGAAGCAACAGTTAGAACTGGACATGGAACAACAGACTGGTTCCAAATAGGAAAAGGAGTACGTCAAGGCTGTATATTGTCACCCTGTTTATTTAACTTCTATGCAGAGTACATCATGAGAAATGCTGGGATGGAAGAAGCACAAGCTGGAATCAAGATTGCCAGGAGAAATAGCAATAACTTCAGATATACAGATGACATCACCCTTATGGCAGAAAGTGAACCTCTTGATGAAAGTGAAAGAGGAGAGTGAAAAAGTTGGCTTAAAGCTCAACATTCAGAAAACTAAGATCATGGCATCCAGTCCCATCACTTCATGGGAAATAGATGGGGAAACGGTGGACACAGTGGCTGACTTTATTTTTCTGGGCTCCAAAATCACTGCAGATGATGATTGCAGCCATGAAATTAAAAGACACTTACTCCTTGGAAGGAAAGTTATGGCCAACCTAGATAGCATATGCAAAAGCAGAGATATTACTTTGCCAACAAAGGTCCGTCTAGTCAAGGCTATGGTTTTTCCAGTGGTCATGTATGGATGTGAGAGTTGGACTGTGAAGAATGCTGAGTGCCAAAGAATTGATGCTTTTGAACTGTGGTGTTGGAGAAGACTCTTGAGAGTCCCTTGGACTGCAAGGAGATCCAACCAGTCCATCCTAAAGGAGATCAGTCCTGGGTGTTCATTGGAAGGACTGATGCTGAGGCTGAAACTCCAATACTTTGGCCTCCTCATGTGAAGGGTTGACTCATTGGAAAAACCGTGATGCTGGGAGAGATTGGGGGCAGGAGGAGAAGGGGACGACAGAGGATGAGATGGCTGAATGGCATCACCGACTTGATGGACATGAAGTCCATGGGTGAACTCTGGGAGTTGGTGATGGACAGGGAGGCCTGGCGTGCTGCGATTCATGGGGTTGCAAAGAATTGGACACGACTGAGCAACTAAACTGAACTGAATAGTTTTTAAGCCCCAAAGGACACAAGTGTCCCTTGAGGGCCACAGTCTAAGAGAACCTCTACTATATATTCTGTCTTCTTGTGACAGCATTATCCAACCGTTTATCTACGGCTAGAACCTCTGCCTTTATCTGAGAGAACATTTGCCCAGAGCTCTTTACCAGTCTTTTAAATTGGTTTAGGAATAAGGATGAAAAGAGGAGAACAGGGATTTGGGAAAAACTTCTGTAAGAAGTCTCCCCTTGGTGACCATTGAATTTCATGACTCAGCAGAGAAATTAACCCGTGCTTTTGTCCTTTTGAATTTTCAAAAGCAAAACTTCTTGTACTGGACTAACTGTTGGTAAGTGCTATGTGCAGATAGAGGATGTTCCCCCCATCAGTTTGATTAATGTTGTTTGGACTCTGGTAAACCACCTAATAATTTATTGGGGTTAGAGCATCTACAGAGAGGCCCCTGCACATTCCAAACTTCGCTTCACGGAGTGCTGGTATCCGGAGAGCGCACTTTAAGATCTGTTTTATGCTGACCTTTCACAACGTCTTAATGGCTTGTACAGTAGGCATTAGAAGTCAAGGCTGGCAAAATCAAGGAAACTGAAAGGAAAATATGAAGATTTTATTCAAAGAAGTGCAGCCAAGATGAAACGAACAGTGGAAACCATGTCAAACGTGGACCAGGTGGAGAACAGGGGATGTTGCCAGACCGTTGAGGAGAGAGAAAGTGAGTTCTTTCAGAGGACACCAGGGGTAATAGGAGATGGTAGTCACCTCCAGGAGCCTTCTCCTGGGACGCTTCATACCTCAAGTTTCTAGACACAGGGTAAGCCAGCAATTCACTGGAAGATTCTTGAGAAGATTCAAATATCAGATGGTATCAGACTGGTGAACACTTATTTCTCATTTGCCTTGAACACACCGTGTGGCCCGCCAGGTACGTCCTGCATGACCTGTGAGTAGGACATCTCTCTCTTTCAGTTTCTCGTGTGTTCTGTATTTGAACTGTGACTCACTGTCTAGCACCCTGTGTTTCACTTAAGAAGTTTCAGTAGGACAGATTCAAGTGTGTGTGTCTTTAGGAAGACAGACCATTCATCACCCCTCACCCTGCCCCGATTATCTAACTCAGCTTTCTCACCTCCATTTTTTGATAAGTATTGTGGATCAGACAGTTTCCTAAGAAGACAGGTATGGTCTCTTCTTATATTCTTTAAAAGGAGACAATAAATACATAAAATTAGCACAGTAATTATAGTGATTATATGAGCGTGATGGGTGTGGCCTTATGGGTAACTTTAGACACAAGGGTTTAGAAAGGCCTTTGGGGAAGGTGACTATAGGTCCATGCATGCTGAATCACTTCAGTCGTGTATGACCCTTTGCCATCCTATGGACTGTAGTCTGCCAGGCTCCTCTGTCCATGGGATTCTCTAGGCAAGAATACTGGAGTGTATGGCCGTTTCCTCCTCCAGGGGATTTTCCCTACCCAGGGATCAAACCTGTGTCTTCTATGTCTCCTCCATTGGCAGACAGGTTCTTTACCACTAGCACTATCTTGGAAGCTTGATTATTAGAAGGGCTTAGTAGTATGAATTCCTGGCTCCATGAGGAGATGTTCACTAAAGTAGTTCTTCTGGCCATTATTATCTTATTTCCTGTTTATTCCACCTCACAGAGTAAGAATGCCTTAAATTATTGATTAGATAGAGAAAAGAATATTTTATCTTCACCACTTCCTGCTTTTCTTCTGTTGTTCAGCGTAAAATATCCACATAATCTCTCTTCTCCTGCCTCCTCTATGCAGTAGCATCTTTTGCCCTTGAAAGGTTGTATCTGAGGGTGAGGTAAGGCCTTCCATGTAGGTCAGTTTAATTCAGGTCAGAGAATGGTAGGATGCCTGATTCTATATTCAGGGCAAGCTGGGGTTTTCAAAAAGAAAGTTGAAACTTTTATCACCGTCTCTCAGATCTGCACCCTGGGTGGGGCTGTCTCCTCTTAGAGGCCAAGTCTTCTATATCTTGAGAAGCTAAAAATCAAGAATTTCATGCAAAACTTTTGATTTTTAACTGTTGGCAATAAATTTGAAAATGTACATGTATTGTGCCTCCCTGAAGAACGGGTACAAGACAGACCAATCAAGGCAAACAGTTGAGAGTCAGGAAGAGCTCACACTAAGGGGCGTGGAGAATCGATCAGAGACATGAGCTTCAGCAAGGGGGCCTGCTAAGCGGTTGGTGGGCCTGGTGGGGACAATGACACTGTGAGTAGCAAGGAGGGATAAGTCAGAGCCACTGAGCCACGTCCACGGGAGAAGAGGAGAGGCCGAGCTTGACTCTGGTGGAGGGGAGAGTGGTGGCATCAACCACTCTACCACTGAACCCCAAGAAGGAACAGGATCAAAGAGAGGGGGATGCTTGCCCACGCTCAGCAGGGTGTGCAACTTCTTGCTCCAGGGTTGGTAAAGCCCCCGCTAGATCACAGGAACCAGTGCCCCCTCTATCTGTGCCAAGGGACACAGTGGCACGTTACTGAAGAGCAATTTAAATGAGACAACATTAAAGTGAGGAGCTCTCCCCAAGGCAAACAAAAGAACCGCTAATCTCTCTCCTGATCAAATGATTACATGATTTTATGTGAGAAGATTAAGTTCTGCTTTTAAATAGAGCTGCTGGGTAATATGAGTATGAACCAAATACAGAGGATTTGGAAAAAAAAAAAAACAACAGTGTTCCCTATAAAATGGGTATCAACTGATCATAGATAATAAAATATTTTATGTATTTCTAAAAAGATCATTACTAGACATAACAGCTACTAGAAAATTAGTCAATTTTGCACTCTTGGTTTCCAATTTTCAGTTCTCTCCAGAAAGTATTCAATATAATTATTCTTAGCAGCGACAAACATAAGTCTCACAGGATACATGCAAGTCTTCACTTTGATTTACAGGCTTCAATGTTAATTAAACTAATGCCAACTATGCTAACAGTTTGGAAATCCTTTGACAAATACCCATGTAAATGACAGATCTGGAACATGTACAGATAGACGGAGGCTTGCCTGATTTTTAAAAGGTATTTTACAGACTTGGCTGGATAATTCTTAATCTATAACTGCTCATTTTATCCTGGAAAATGCTGTTTGTAAAATTTTGGAGAGAAATTGCCCCAGAGTACA
Source organism: Oryx dammah (assembly GCF_014754425.2). NCBI lineage: Eukaryota > Metazoa > Chordata > Mammalia > Artiodactyla > Bovidae > Oryx > Oryx dammah. The sequence goes on from NW_024070191.1 coordinate 16,830,824, forward strand.
AATTGAGAAAATGTGTGTTTGTTTTTGGGTATGTCATTTATTAAAGAAGTGATTAGTTCTATTCTCTATCAATCTGTATTTTTATCTTGATGTTATTATATGGATATATTTTAAGCTAATAGATTTTAATAAGATCATAAAATCATAAAGTTATTGAAATTATTAATGAATTCTTGAAACCAAGAGTTGATTCTTAGAAAGATCAACAAAATTGACAAAACATTAGCGAGACTGACCAAAAAATAGAAAAAAGAAAGCTCAAATAACTAAAATTAGAAATAAAAGAGAATTATTAATAATTTGACAGAAATAAAAAGGATTACTAGAGTACAGTGAACAATTATAAGTCAACACATTGGACAGCCTGCATGAAATGGGAAAAACAGAGATGTAAAAATTCATCCTAAAATTCATATAGAAATTCAGTAGACCCCATATAAACAAAATAATATTGAAAAATAAAAACAAAGTTGGAGGTCTCATGTTTCCTAATTTCAAAACTAACTGCAAAGTTCCTGTCATCAAAAGAGTGTGATACTGGCACAATGGCAAACATAGACCAATGGAAAATAACAGAGAACCCAGAAGGAAACTCACATAAAATGTCAAATGATTTTCAGCAAGGGTGACAAGCCTTTAAATGGGGAAAGGACAGTCGTTTCAACAAATGGTTTTGGGAAATCTGGATGATCACATGTAATCTACATGCAATCTACACCACAATTCAAAAGCATCAATTTTAAGCAAGGGTGACAAGCCTTTAAATGGGGAAAAGACAGTCGTTTCCACAAATGGTTTTGGGAAATCTGGATGATCACATGCAAAAAAATTAGCTCGTGCTCTTGCTCTACAAAATATACAATAAATTCAAAATAGATCAATAGACCTAAACATAAGAGTTAAAATGATAAAACTCTTAGATGAAAACATAGAGATGACACATGTGGCATGAAGAGAAGACTCTCAAGAATCTTCTCCAACACCACAGTTCAAAAGCATCAGTTCTTTGGTGCTCAGCTTTCTTTATAGTCCAACTCTCACATCCATATGTGACTACTGGAAAAACCATAGCTTTGACTAGATGGACCTTTGTTGGCAAAGTAATGTCTCTGCTTTTTAACATGCTGTCTGTGAACAAAGCTGAATGCTGAAGAATTGATGCTTTTGAACTGTGGTGTTGGAGAAGACTCTTGAGAGTCCCTTGGACTGCAAGGAGATCCAACCAGTCCATCCTAAAGCAGATCAGTCCTTGGTGTTCATTGGGAGGACTGATGCTGAGGCTGAAACTCCAGAACTTTGGCCACCTCATGCGATGAGTTGACTCACTGGAAAAGACCCTGATGCTGGGAGGGATTGGGGGCAGGAGGAGAAGGGGATGACAGAGGATGAGATGGCTGGATGGCATCACTGACTTGATGGACATGAGTTTGGGTGAACTCTGGGAGTTGGTGATGGACAGGGAGGCCTGGCGTTCTGCGATTCATCGGGTCGCAAAGAGTCAGACACGACTGAGTGACTGAACTGAACTGAACTGAACTAGGATAGTCATAGCTTTTCTTCCAAGGAATAGGCGTCTTTTAATTTCATGGCTGCAGTCACTATTTGCATTGATTTTGGAGCCCCCCAAAATAAAGCCTGTCATTGTTTCCACTGTTTCCCCATCTATTTGCCATGAAGTGATGGGACCAGATGCCATGAACTTAGTTTTCTGAATGTTGAACTTTAAGCCAACTTTTTCACTCTCCTCTTTCCCCTTCATCAAGAGCCTCTTTATTTCTTCTTCACTTTCTGCCATAAGGATGGTGTCATCTGTGTATCTGAGGTTATTGCTATTTCTCCAGGCAATCTTGATTCCAGCTTATGCTTCATCAAGCCTGGCATTTCGCATGATGTACTCTGCATATAAGTTAAATAAGCAAGGTGACAATATACAGCCTTGATGTACTCCTTTCCCAATTTGGAACCAGTCTGTTGTTCCATGTCCAGTTCTAACTGTTGCTTCTTTACCTGCATACAAATTTCTCAGGAGTCAGGTAAGGTAGTCTGGTATTCCCATCTCTTGAAGAATTCTCCACAATTTGTTGTGCTTGCAAATCATAAATGGTTGCAGATCATATATCTAATAAAGGGTTAATATCCAATATAAAGAGCTCCTACAACTTGACAACAAGAAACCAAACACCTGAATAAAAAATGGGCAATGGACTTGGATAGACATTTTTCCAAAAAGATTTACAAAAGTCTAATAAGGAAAAGGAAAGACGTTCACGATCACTAATGACTAGGGATATGTAATCAAAACTATGAGATGTGACATCATATCCAGTAGGGTCGCTATTGTTAAAAAAAGGTCAAGTGTTAGCAAGGATATAGTGAAATTGGAACCCTCATGTACTGTTGGTGGGAATGTCAAGTTTAGCTGCAGTAGAGAACAGTATGGTGTTTTTTCAGTATATTAAAAAAGAATTACCATATGATCCAATAATTATACTTTTGAGTATATATGCAAAAGAACTAAAAGTGCAGATTTAAGAGATACTTGTTCATAGCAGCATTAGTCACGATTTCCAAATGTGAAAAGAAACTCAAGGACCTATAGACTGGTGAATGAGTAAACAACATGTGGTGTAATATTGTTCATCCTTAGAGAAGAAGGAAGTTCTGATGCATGCTACAAACAGAGATGAATGCTGAGGACATTATACTAAATAAAACAAGCACAAAAGAAAAATATTATATGATTCCCTTTGTACCATATATTTAGAGTAGTCAAATTCATAGAAACAGAAAGCGGAATGATTTTCAGGGGCTGGTGGGAAGGGGACTGGGGAGTGTCATGAGTACAGTTTCTGTTTGGGGTAATGAAAACGTTCTTAAATTGGGGTGTTGGTAATGGTTGCACAACAAAGTGAGCATACCATTTGTAAGCTATAGATTTATAAGTGGCTACAGTTTAACTCTGTCATTTTATGTTATGTGTATTTTGCCACAGTTAAATTTTAAGTTATGAACTTTAACAACACAAATTAATGAGACAGCATGATGTTATAGAAAGAACAAAGCCTTTTAGATGGTGATTTAAATGATTCTGCCACCTTCTAGGGTTATTACTTCAGGAGTGTTGCCTTACCACTTTGACACTCAGGTTCCTCATATTATTCTACGACTACCTTGTAAGAGTCTGATAGGAGTAATGGAGATTATGTATTTATAGTCCCTGGGATTCCCAGGTGACACAGGGGTGAAGAATCCACTTGCCGATGCAGGAGACCGGGTTTGATCCCTGCGTCAGGAAGATCCCCTGGAGCAGGAAATGGCAATCCGCTCCAGCGTTCTTACTTGGAAAATTCCATGGACAGAGAAGCCTGGCTGGCTACAGTCCGTGGGATCTCAGAGTCGGACACGACTGAGTGACTGAACATGCACTCACTCATAGTCACCGATATGGCACTTGGCTAATAGTAATGACTGTCTCTGTTATTTGGCCCCAGTAACAGCATAGTGTAATTGACTACAGATTGGTCTCTATGATGTAAACACAGTATCAATGTTACTTATGTGAGCAAGTAGATTTTCTACAGCATATTATGGTTTACATAAGACTTTCATATAATATGTTGTTTTTATAATCTCTCAAAGTAGACATCATCAGTATTATTTTACCAATGGATGATCTGGAAGTGAAAGAGGTTATACAGTTTGCTGTAGAGCACATGTTGCCCTGATTCAGCATGGTATTTTCCTACTGCTAGTTCAATGTCATTTACATTGTACAACTAGGAAGGGAAAAAAATTCAAGCTCTATATGAAACCACACCTTGAGAAGAAAATTAATTCTTGAGAAATAAATTTGTCTGGTTTATTAGGAAAGTTAAAGTCAGGGATTATATCTTATCTGTCACTTAGTCTTATTTTGTAGCCATAGTTTAAAGCCTTGGATGTACTAGGTACTCAACAAACATTTGTTGAAGTTGTAAAAACTATTGATCTTAAATACTGTATTTGAGGCATGGTTCTTTACGCATACTTTTCATATCACTTATGTAGCAATTTGAATTTTTAATTTTTCATCCTGATTGTATTTTCATAAAATTCATTAAAATGCTAAAATTTAACATTGATAAATTGTACCTTGGAGAAAGAATTTAACAAACATCTGCCTGGTATAATTACCATAAGCACAGAATCTTTGGCAATGTGATTTAATAGAGAAAAATTTTGGACAGGAATCAGGAGGACTTTTAATTTTCATTCTGGGTTCCAGGATTAGCTCTGTTCCTATTCAGCTATCCTTGAGCAGAACATTTCAATGCTTCCTGCCTGAATGTCTACATTTGCCCACTGGAGATGATAATATTTATTCTGCCTGTGTTTTAAGCTTGATTTTTCCAGATCATGAGATGGAGTATAACACAGTGGTTCAAATCACTTAGTAGCTTTGTGATCATAAGCAAACCTCTCTATATCTCTGTCTATAAACAGGGATAATAATAGTACCTGTCTTCAAGTTTACTATGAGGAGCAAATAAGTTACTGTTTATACAGCCTGTAAAGCAATACTTGACATATAGCCAGTACTCTGTAAGTGTTCATTAAGTTAAATTTTATGTGCATGGGCATGTGTGTGCACTTTAAAAAGTGTAAACATATATTTGTAATATCAAGGTCAACTGGTATTTGTTGCTCTGGTTCGGTATATGCATTCCAAACACTTGAGTCAACATCTTCATTTGAAAAATTGGATTAAATTCTCTTCTATTTCATTTGTGTTTCTGATCATTAAATACTCTATCTCCCCTGCCCAGTAGGATAGAGATAATTATATAGACATCTATTATGAAGCTAGAAAAGATATTCTTCCCCCCCTCCATAAAAAATAAGAAGACAGTGAGCAGACTATGGAAGCCAACTGATGAGTGTTGATCAGTCATTTAAAGGTACATGGACTTCTCACATGGGAGCCTTCAGAGACGCCCTTGAAGAGGAGGAAAGAATCTATGAACACCACAGCTAATAAGAGATCCTCCCATTCCTTTAGCCACATCAAACCTGACTCCAGACACAGGCTCCTTTTAAGTGGGGAAGTACTATAACGAGGAAGAGAAAGGAGGGGTCTGTCTTGAACGGAACCCAACTGCATGGCTGACGGCAGACTCCCACCATTGGCTAATACTGTGCACAGTAGATGGAGGTAGTGTGGGCAGGATTCCTGGCTTGCCTGGGACCAAAGATTGGCCTCAAATGAAGAAGGCTTGGGGTTTATTTGTTTAATATCGAGGTATGATTCATTTGTAGTATAATGTTCACTTTAATGAGTTTAGATCAATTTATATTAATTTGATGAATTTCAAGTTATTTTGTTGTGGATATTATATATATATTTTAACTGAACTAAGCTTGAAGGAAAATCTTGTTTTGATCATTATGCCAACGATGAAGTCAGGTCATAAAATAAGTCCAACTTTTCAAGTGTGTTCTAACATTCTCATGAATATTCATAGACTAGTCAATATTCTAAGTGGTTGTTTGATGAATTCAAATAGGAAAAACCCATATAAAAGTTTTCACTCACTCTATAAAAGTTTATATGGTAAGATAGGATCACTGACTCAATGGACATGAATTTGAGCAAGTTCCAGGAGATAGTGAAGGGCAGGGAAGCCTGGTGTGCTGCAGTCCATGGGGTTGCAAAGAGTCAGACACGACTGAGCAACTTAGCAACAACAAACAAAAGTTTACAAAGCCAAAATCAAGTGCAGAGTGCAATAAGTTATGTTAATTGGACAGCAGAGGCCCACTCTGATGGAATAATAGATGGTGAGGCAGGTAAAGGAAGGAAGGGAAATAACCTTTGCTCTAGGTGTTTGATTTAGTTTCTAACGTTGCCCCTAAAATTTTACTTATTTAGTCATTGTAGTCGTTGTGATTGGATGATACCAGAGAGGAAAAGGCATAACTGGTCAAGCATGCAACGGTGGTAGGAGACGTACAAAGTATGTGCCGGTTAATTGCTTATGTCACAGCATGTATTGTTAGGACATAGTTTCTGCTTGTGAACTTGTTGATCTTCTCAGTAATCAAAGAACAAAACAGGTGCTGGTTCAAAACACTGACCCAAGCAATGATCCCTTTCTGTTTTTCCATCTGAAGTCATTATTTACAATTCTGTTCTTCTAGTTCGGTGGTAAAGAAGTCCATAGACATCTAAAGCCTGAGTAAAGTTCACATCGGGTCAAATTCCAGAGGGCAAGGCGTTATTCTTCCTCCCAACCCTGTTACTTGTGGTCACACATACTTATGCCAATCCAGGCAGCAGAGAGGAAGGGCTGCAATTTTCATTAGGATCACTAATTCCTCAAAAGTGCATGTAGAGGGCTGTTGGCCTTTTAGAATCATGAATTAAGCGGAATAACAGAAGGTAGCCTGTCAAAAGACCATAAGCAGGCTGCAGGCTGTATTGGCAGTACCAGTTCTGCAAAATGTTTCCAGTTGGTATGCAGTCATGCATGAACTTAAAAGTATAAAAACCTAGATTTCTTTCCTACTATCATCAAAATTGCATCTGCAGCTTCAACATACTTATACTTTTGAAAATGGCATTTTAAGGAGCAAAATTTTCAATACTCAGAAATAAACCTTACGAATGTAAATGTAAGACTTAATGCTGCTGTGTATTCATACCTACCATGCATTATGTAAATACTGTAAAACCATCCAGACAGCATATAGACTTCAGGTGTGATTCCTGATTCCTCATACCGTATACACTCAACTGGTTTGATTTCTTTAAAAAAAAAAAAAAAAGGTACCATGACAATCATTAGGAAATACATACATATATATTTCTCAAAAAAACACAGATTTGTGACATTGGTATTTTCCTACAGCTTCAGGAAACACCTGCCATGGAAGGTCATATGGTTAATCTGAGGCTGTGGAGGTGGGGTGGGGACTCAGGGAAAGAACTTGGTGCTTTGAAGGTTGTGCTGATAATATTTATGACATAGGTATTGATATCACCTGCCGAGGTTCAGACATGGGGTGGGAGACCTGGGGGAGGAAGAGCTCTGGTATAAAATCTGCATGTAATAAGAGAAGATAAGCAATCAAAGAAATGCCCTGTTCTGAACAATGTCAGGAATGCCAGTCTTAGCTGTCACATGTCTCAGCATCCTAAGAATTAAAAAGGTAATACCAAGTGCTAACATTTATGGAGCAGCTGCCATATGTCAGACACTGTAGAGTGTGTATACACAGTCATTATGATTAATTTCTGCATCATCTCTTGTGATCAATAAATCATAGTCCCCATTATATGAGGGAATCAATCGAGAATAATGAGAGTGCTTGACTAAATAGCAGGCCTCTAGAATCCTAATCTAAGTGACTCCCCAAATTCTCCATTGTAAACTGTGTGTAATTTTCCAGAGGGATACACTGAAAGGCTAAGGACCTGCTAGATTTTAGTGTGTGTTTGAATGAAATAACACATAAGCCGTTAGTCCTGGCAGAATGGAGAAGCTAGTGAGTCCAATAGCGAATTTACAGCTTGACACAAAATGGAGGGAAGCAAGAGGCTGGAGGACTAAGTGGATTCATGGAGAACAAACAGAAATTTGGAAGTAGAAGGAGCGCATGGCAGACAAAAGGCAAAGCCTTTGGAAGCGATAAAGTGATCCAAAGTGCTGAAGAAGAACAGATGTAAAATTATTTAAAATAAATAGAGGTGGTGAGGTCCTTACCCCATGTGACTCATTAGGGATATCGCCTGAAGAGGATGTGGGTCTTTTACATTACACGGTTCAGTGCGCCGTGCCGTAAGAGTGGTCAGCGTCTCAGAATCCATTACGCTCATTAAAACAGAATTGTACATCTGTCTTGGCATTTGACCATTATCTTGTGGAATAATAGCATAAGTTACATTCTCATCTCTAATGTGGGGTCAGCTGTGATTTTTGATGTCTGTTGGTTTTCAATATTTTGAAAGATGTAATGATGTGAAGTTAATGTAGCAGAAATGCCGTTCCAGAAAGAAGGTTATGTTTTACTCACAGATAACTTCAGTTTATAGAATCAAGGATTATGTGAGTGAGGTCATTTTTATATGAGTAACTTTTTTATTTTTTTCATTTTCAGTAAAAATACAACTGATTTTTCTTTGGTAAAATATCAATCACGTGGAAAAGATTTTGGAAATATGATTTAGAAGATTATATTCACAGAAATAGAGCTTGAGGCATCTCACTTGCCTTATTTTTCTCTTTTTTGTTTTTTTCTTCAGTTATCTTATAATTCATTGTTATTTTTTTTGGCACTCAAGTTAGTGTTGTCAATTTTTAAAAATTAATGACACTAGGAAGTAATTTCATTTTTAAATATTTCCCCTTAGCTATTTACATTAACATTAAGGAATGAAGTTTACTTACATGTTTTTTATATATCATACAAAGCCAGTTGTAAGTAGGTATAATTATTAAATTAATTCTCTCTACCTGTCAAGGATCAAGTATACTTGCTCTTCACATATGAAATATGAAAAATTTATAGACTAGATTGCTATTAAGTGAGGAAATCTAGTTATTATTCAAATTTTCATTTAAAAATTATTTTTATCGGTTTTATCCTAAGTGATATACTTTTTCTTCCATTATTTACTGTGAAGTTACTGTAAAACAAAGTAAAATAAGATGATAAAAATTAAAAAAAAAATACTGGCAGGGCCTCTCCTTGGCTCTTTGTTATTCTCTACTCCATCTTGTCTTCACAGTTCTTTTGCTTTCAGAGGCAGCCAAAACACTTTGGATATTTATGCCAAAGGACATGAGTCTGTGATACTATGGATCTACCTTGCCAAGTTTTAAGTTTTTTCTTGGGCAGCGTAAATTACGTTGAAGGTAATCGACTCTTCTAATTCATGGTTCTTAGAAAACTTTACTTTTTCTTTCATGCAGTGCCTTATTATCTTTCAGTTCAGCAAACTTAAATATCATAAAATATCCTTCCACAGTGATCTCAGTCTTAGAGGGTTAGCTTACTATGTAATGCATACTTTGGTTCTTAGAGAATAAATAATAAAACTCTTCATACACTTGAATTTGATAATCAGTGTGTAGCTGAAAGAATTTAATGTTTCCCATTAAATCACTCTGTAATCTTTCAGTTTGGTCTGTCTGAGAATATCCTGTTGGCTTTGCACTTTGTATATCAGCGTTTCAGAGCTCATGCTCACTGTGAGCTCAGGACTTCTAAATATTTGTTCCTTTTGCATACTGTGAATTCATATGCACATTTTTAGAGACAAGAGATGACAGTGATGTTTGATTGCCTTTCAGAAAAATCGATCAGGTCAGACCTGGGAGGTCATAACGACCAACACAGTTGATACACTTAGTGTTTACTAAATATTTGCTGGGACTTTGGGATCACTGTTGCAAGGCCTAAGACAGTTTCCTGGATCACATCCCAGTGACAGTGGGTTCCTTCACATCCACAGTTCTGGGGAGAGGCTCTTCATATCACTGTCTCAGAAATCCATAAATCTATCCTGTCACTGAGAGAAGGTGTTGCCAGACAGCCTGCAACACATTGCTGCCCTTTTAATGCAGCCCCAGTACCCATAGAAGAAGAATTCTGGATCTGTCTTTATATGCTGTTTAACATTAGAGTTCTGTATGCATTCAGAGGGATAACTTTTAAAATGACAATCTCAGTTCTTATTAAGATTTTAAACTTTTGTGAAATAATCAGATGCAGCCAATGTGCTGATCAAATAAATCCATTTTCCTCTCTGGTGAATGACCCTAAATTTCCAAGTCTTATATTTTAAATGTGGGCTTAATATTGAGAAAAGTCATTTATTTTAAAGGCAGCCTAACTGGTTTGTCTATCCCCAATTTAAATATTCAGGATGCCATGTCAGTCAATTTTTAGACAGTATCTTATTCAATTTTCCCTCTGAATATATGCATATTTTTCATTTAATATGAAGAAATTTCAACTTACAATTGCACATTTTAATAAAGCACCTTTAATTTCTAATACTTTCCTTTTGGATGTAATTGTATGTAAAGGAGTGCATTTATCTCTGGCTTAAACCACTGTTTTGCTTCATCTGTGGGCAGTGTGTTTAAGGAAGTCAATTTATGATACCTTGTGAGAATTTTTTTTCCAGGTGAACTGTAGCTTTGTGGTTTTCCAAGGAACTTTTTGGCATTCAGGGCCATTTTTACTGCTGTGCAAAGCAATCCTTGGTGCTTTCTGGAGAACAGACTACTTAAAATTCATATGAACACATTGGATGTCATATATATATATAGAATAGCCACTGAAGTGTTTCTCTCTTTAATTGGGGGTGGTCTGTGCTAACTCAGAGGATAGACACTGTCAGCTGTTTTCAGTCTACCGTTTTGGGGCGTGCATGGTAAAATCTCTGCTTCAGTATATGTTCCCACTTTCTCAGGGCCACAGTATTCTCTCCTTCCAGCTCTATCTTAGTGGCCAGAGAGCAGGAAAAGCGAGCTGTCATCATGCAGGCATGGCAGGCGGACACGCACCTTCGCCCTGCTACCAAGCAAGCCCCGACGCCCAGTTCCAGCGATGGCTAAATCTTAATCACTGCACCCATTATTCTTTCTTTCTGACGTCATATAGTGTATATGCCCTCTGACAGTCAGGAAATCAAGGCATCGCTAACATTCTGCTAACATAGGGCTAGAAAGGCAAGATTGCCTGTCTGTGGCGAACCGTTTGTGTCTCTTCTCTCAGCTCCTAGGAACTGGCAGATTCACTCCTTTCTTAATGCCACCCAGTTTTTCCAGGTAGTCCTGCTGGGCAGAGTCTCAGATGCACCCCAGCCTAGCACAGCATCTCTCTGGCCCTCTGCCTCTTCTGGGGTCAGGATGCAGCGGGTACCACTGGCAAAGAGTTCAGATGCTCAGCAAAGGGCAAGGGTTCTAGTGACAGGTGTCAAGCGATCAAAACAAAGGATTAAATGTGACCAACTTACATCCTCCAGAGTCGGTATCTGCTCTAGACTAGATGCTCGTGTCCTCCAGAATTTGTATGTTGAAGCCTTAATCTCTGATGTGGTGGTATTTGCAGTTGGAGACTTCAGGAGATAATTAGGTTTGGGATGAGGTCATGGAAGAGGAGCCCCCATGATGGGATTGGGGCCCTTATAAGGGGATGAAGAGACCGGAATTCTCTCATTCTCACACACATACACAGCACACACTCTCTGTCTTTCTCTCTCCTCCTCTCCCTCCCTCCCCTGTCCATAAGCCAAGAAGAAAGCCCTTGTCGGGAGCCAGCATGAGGAATTCCACCTGTGACAAGGTCATGCGGCAAGAGCTCTGATGGCAAGGCTAATCAGACCTCAGGTTTTCCCCCTGGAATTTCCTGAGCATCCACCCCCCAAAAAATAAGAATCTGCCTGCTTTTCCACTTTTCTGATATTCTCTGGAAAAAAGTCAACTCAGGGCTTTAGTCTTCTGCATTTGAAAGGGATGTTTCAGTTAACCCCCTCTGATTGCTCTCTAGCTTGCCTAACAGGTTCCCTGGACCTCTTACAGCTTGTGAATTGCTTGCAGCCCCCAACCGCGAGAGGCACAAAGCTTAAAAGGATCTTAAAGATACAGAGCCTTTTCTAAAGAGTTAAAAATTATATTGGTGACGGGATTTCACTGTTGTCTCAATGATTGCCACCAGGCCTCCATATTCTTTATCTTTTAGGCACCTGGGAGGATGTTAATCAATGTAAACGGGATATGGAAAAAGATATATAGTAGTTCTGATGTTAGCAACACTAGACTTTTGAGTTAATTACTTCTCTTTGCACTCCTCTTGTGTCCTTGCTATGTAAAAATGTAACTTTATTTAGTACTTTGTGAGAGTGGCACCAAACTTTGGGAAGATCACACAAATAAGTCTTCTGGTTGACAAACCCTTATCAGAAAAAAGGCTGTAAAATGTTAATTGCCCCCTTTTGGCCAGACGATGATGTAAATCACCTAAGATTTGTGTATACAATTAGGTATGCAGAGAGAAAAGCCTGGTTTTGATAAGAGTCTGGGCTGCTAACACTGCATAATTTTGTATTACCCATTGATCTCTATGTACAATCTAAAAGGTATATAAGGCCTTCTAAACAATAGGAGTGGGAGCCAGTCGCTGGACTGGTTTCCCCCTTGTCTTTCTCTCTTTTTCCCTCCTCTTTACTTTAATTTCAGGCTGAATTTCCATCTGGGGCACGGAGGCCAAGTCTACTTACTTGCCCTGGCTGTTAAGACCCTCGCGAAAGGGAGCCTAAGGCGAGGCACCCTTAGATATTCAAGCGAGCGCCAATGGCCCAATGTAGATGGTGCAAATTCCTTGTCTGGAATTTTATTGGTCTTCTGCGTAATCCAAGCTATTCAGTCCTCTTCCTCCACTTAATCTTCCTATACACTATTTCTTCCTAATCTAATCTTATATCAGTAAATAAGTCTTTCCTCGCCGACTCCGTCCACCCTTCGAATTCCCTGGATCCACCGGGGCTGGACCCCGGCAAGCCCTTACTAGACAACAAATCCTCTGGCTTCTTGACTTCCCAGCCTCCAGTTTATGCGGTTAGCCACCCAGCAGCACAAATGAAGATGACACCTCGTGTGTCTGGCTGGATACACGGAGCCATTTACCTCTTCACACAGGCAGAGTGCGAATCCCTCCCATGCACCTTTGTGCTTGTTTTTTGTGTTTTTTCAGCTGAGCTGCATGTGGGATCCTAGTTGCCTGACCAGGGATCAAACCTGTGGCCCTGCAGTGGGAGCACAGAGCCTTAATCACTGCACCACCAGGGATGTCCCCCCTCTGATTCATCTTCAGTCCTTAGGAAACTCATGGAGGCACAGTGGTGGGGCAAGAGCCCACCAGTATCTCTCCCACAAAAAAGAATCGTTTCTGATATTCTTTCTAACATTTTTGAAAGAATAGAGTCAGGTAGTCATCTCAGGGTCAAAAAAAAAAAATGACTCCCAGCCACCTCCTGGGCAAGATCTGCTCTGATCAACTCACCCTCTGCTTTGCAATGTGGGCATGGCAGTGACCATCTTGAAGCCTCAGCCAAAGCTGAGACTAGGCATCTTCGTTCTAGCAGATGCTACAGCTAAGGTCTCCACAGAAAATATGGTTGTGTTGTTCTCTAACATGGCTGTGCTCTTGCTTCTGAGGCAACATTTCAGCACGTGGCTGGATAATTTAGAATTGCCAACTAACACTCGAGTTTCTTTCAATCTCAGTTTTCTCCCTTCACTTTACACATCGAGTCTATTTAAAACATAATTCCCAGTTAGATCTTAAATGATTGCTTAAAGATAATGGATGGGTTTTTTTCCTTCCCCCAAGCGGTGGCCGTGGCTGTGAGGAGGCCCCTCTCTGTGTCTGTAGCAGGGAGTGAGTGGGTCCTGGGTACGCGGTGTTGTTGGTTGGGGATGGGCGGTCACTGTGGAGTGGAGTCATTACATCTGTATCCTTTAATCCTACACTGGGATGTGTAGGCAGTGCCCCTAAAGCCCATAGCCATGCATTTAAAGTCATTACTGGTGGTTTCTCTTCATCTTGATCCCATTCCTTTGCTCATTCAGCTCTCTTCTCATCAGTTCTGCATCCCCTTGGTGGGATATGTGCAATGAAAACAAAATGTAAAATTTTTAATATAAAATTTAACATCTTAATCATTTTTAAATGTGCAGTTCAGTAAAGTCTGTCTACATTGTTGTGAAGTGCGTTTTCAACTTGCCAAGGTGAAATTCCATATATGCTAAACAATAACTTCCCCTTTATCCTCTTCCTAGCTTCTGGTAACCACTGTTTTACTCCCTGTTTTTATGAATCTGACTACTTTAGATACCTCATATAAGTGGAACCATATACTATATGTCTTTTTGATTCAGATTGAGTTCACTTAATATAATGCTCTCACGTTCATTCATGTAGTGTAGGGCAGGATTTCCTTTTTAAAGGCTGAAAAATATTCTGTAATATATATAGACCACATTAAAAAAATCCATGCATCTGCAGATGGGCATTGAGGTTGATTCCATCTCTTGCCAATGAATGTGGACATGCAAATATCTCTTCAAGATTCTGTTTTCAATTTTAGGGGGGGGCTGAGCGACTGAACTGAACTGAAAAACCCCAAAGTGAGATTGCTGGATCATAAGGTAAAACTATTCTTAATTTTTCAAGGAATTTTCACACTCTTAAAAATAGCGGCTGCATTATTTTACATCCCTGTCAATAGTGCACTAAAGTTCTAATTTAACCTCATTTTTTCCAGCACTTGTAATTCCTAGTTGTATTGTTTGTTTGCTTTCTCTCTTTTAAAATATGAAGTAGCCATTCTAATGGGTATGAGGTGATATCTCATCATGGTTTTGCTTTGAATTTCTCTGATTAGTAATGTTAAGTATCTTTATATGCTTATTGATGTGTGAGACTTTTTTTTAGCTTTATAACCGATATCATTGTATGGACCTGATTTCACACTGTTTGAAATTTTGCCTAAAACCAAACCAAAACAAACTCTGAAACCTAACTCCAAATTGTTAGGATTACTGTTTTACATTCCCCTGAGTACGTGCATGCTCATCGTGTCCAACTCTTTGCGACCCCGTGGACTGTAGCCATCCAGGCCCTGTGTCCATGGGATTCTCCAGGGAAGAATACTGGAGGGGGTTGCCACTTCCTACCTCAAGGAATCTTTCCAACCCAGAGATCAAACCTGTGTCTCCTGCATTGGCAGGCGGATTCTTTACCACTGAGCTACGTGGGAAGCCCCTTACATTCCCCTAGACTCCTTATAAATCTCTGGAATTAACTACCTCCAAATTTTCTTCTCCTTATTCCAGTTTACCACTCTCCTCACATTTGTTTCTTTCTTTCTCCTGTCTCCTTAAGTCTTCACTTAGTTAGAGACTAAAGTTTCAACCAGGGACTGAAAGGATATCATGTGTTTTCTCCTGGGTGTTAAATCCCTTAATTCACAAGTAGTAAAAGCAGATACCTCAATAAGGTAAAATGCTAAATACTTTTTTGATAAATAAGGCTGAGTGGATGAAATGTTTAAATGGAAAGCTCTGTGTGAGACACTCTGGAGAGTGGGCACCACCACGGTAGAAGCTTCTGAGTCATAACTTCTGGCAAATGCTTACCCACCAACAGTGGAAACTGTCCTCTTGGGGATCTTAGACTCGTTGCCATGGCTGCTGTTTGCTAACACTGACTGTTTTCCCTCACTGCTTACACACACTCCATGCTGTCACCCATCTGTTGCCTCGCCAGACATTTCTGTGATTTCAAATGTTTCTGCATAGAACTGTACTTGAACTTGAGAATTTGCTACATAGAACTTCAGTGCAGGTAGAAGCATACAGCTCCGCCTTTCTGCTTTGGGCAACTATCTGAGAGAAGTTTATAATGTCCCTATTTTTAAACAAATTATATTATAAAGCCTGATTTCTCACACTTCTCTGTTGTAACATTCATCATGCCAAAGGTTTCTTATGTAAAATTTTATTCCTTATTATTAATTCCTCCTTGATTTTATAGGTGACTGTTCGATTGCTATCTGCAAGTGGTTAGGACAGGGTGTCTGGTACGTGGTCGGCTCAAGTCCTTTGTATCTTCTGCAACAGGTTCTGAGATGTGACCCTTGCCCTCATCCCCAGCAGGCTTCTTCCCTCTCAAGTCATTTCTGGAACCATCTTGAGCAGTACCAATTCCTTTTCAGTGCCTCTGGTGCTCTGCATTTGCTCTGCTTCAATCATTGCCGTCCCTTCTCTCTGCAGCACTATTATCATCCTACTGACCTTGCCGGTGTCAACCTGGAAAGGCTTTTGTAAAGAGAGCCACAGCTGCGCCCCATCTCCCTCTGTCCCCGACCCTGGCTTCAGTTCACCTCAGTCCTATGGATCCTCAGCGCTCACTGTGTTCGTCCGCTCTTCTGTCTGGCCACACTGTACATTACTTGAGGACAGGGATGCTCTTATATCTATGTATGTATCTGTCTGCCTATCTAATATTTCTGCTTCCCTGCATAGTGCCTCCTGCACAATAGACACTCAATAAATATCTCAGAAATGATAAGCATTCTTAAAATTTTGTCTGCAGAAAGTAACAAATTGAGCTCTTGGAAGGCAGGGATAGGTCTCAAGATTAATTTTCCACTTCTCACAGAACTTAACAGTACTTTATGCATAAATGTTACTAAACAAATAAAATAAACTAAATGTAAAGTGAGAATAGTAGTTATTAGATCACAGGCTCCAGTGACAGAAGCCTGAGTTCAAATTCAGTCCTTGGGTGATGGATTGGAGCCATCAGTCCTCCACATAATTCTCTCCATCCATCTCTTTCTTATATGGGATTCATTTTTTTTTTTAAATTAACTTCTGTTTTGTCAATGTTTTTCTATTTCATTTTTTTCCCACCACCTGTCTTGTCCTTCCTTCTCTTTCCCTGAGTATGCTTGTAGACACATGTATGCGCCATGTGTGTTTGGGAGTAAGTATGGATGGTTTGGGCTTCCCAGGTGGTCCAGTGGTAAAGAATCTGCCTGCCCATGCAGAAGACACAGAGACGTGGGTTCGATCTCTGGGTCAGAAATATCCCGTGGAGGAGGAAATGGCAGCTCACTCCAGTACTTGGGCCTGGAGAATCCCATGGACAGAGGAGCCTGGCAGGCTCCATGGGTTCACAGAGTCAGACACGACTGAGCACGCAGGTGCACACAATGGGCAGTTTGCTGACCACGAGACCGTCTGAATAACTAAGAAAAATTAGAAGCAGAGACTAACAGTGAATTCAAATGCATTCAGCAACACAAACATAAATAAAATGATACACAAGGTAAGAACAGTTAAGCAGACTAATAGTAAATTTATTATAGTTCGACTTCCTCTTCTTTTGAGACTTGAACATTCTTATTTTTCTGTTTTCTGTTTTCCCAGTCTCCCCTGCTCCCCTCTGCTTTTTCTCCCCTCTCTCATCTACAAGTCATCTTTTCAACTCTACTTTAGCTTGTTGTTAAAACCAAATTTACTTTAACTTCTGAATGGTTAGAGAAAGAGATTGTTCTTTGGAATGGAAATCAGGACAGGGGCAAGACATTCAAAAATAAGGGCCCAGGTCGTCCAGGCTCCCCTCCAGCTCAGTGGGAGCTGTGGTCCCAAGCGTGGGGCTGTCAATAGCTCCTGTGACCCCGTTGTAGGCATGGGGTGAGGAAGGGGCAGCGAGGGGCCAGCAGTCAAGAGAAATGTGGCCGAGTTCTGCTCACTGTGTCCGCATTTTCTCTCCCTGTCATGTAACTAACCCACTATTTTCATATTTCTGTGGTCTGCTCTTTAAAATACAGAAATCTCATTGTTCTTTTAATCTTTGTTTTCTCTTGTTACCTTGATGCCACTGAGGGGAGAATCCCTGCTGTTGAGTGTTCCCCTGGATAAATAAAGCAAGCATTTCTCAATACATTTAACTGTTAGAAATCATAGGTTTTCAAGGAATAAATGGCTGGCTAATTCAACCATATGAAGAGCACATTTTTAAAGCAGAAGAAAAAGGGCTCATTCTGTATTCTTTCCATTCCATCATGCTCCTCTCAGAGTGCGAATCCCAGTACAGAACACCTCAGAGAATTCCTCTGAAATGCAGAAACCTTCCTTGGCTTTCTCTCAGATACTTTCAGCCCTGTCATAATAATTGATGTCACTTAGCATTGCTTTAGATTGAACGAGTAGGATGGGATCAGCTGGTTTTGCTTCTTTTTTTAATAAGGGCCGGTACAATGTATTCTTTTCTGAAGCCGATTTGCTTTTTAATGATAACTGATATTTTAATAATTTGTGGATGGGTCATTTTGACTTGCAAGCAATTTGAAGAGTCTAATAAATATATAGAACTCATGACATGTATGAAGGACCTTATTTGCAGACCCCTGGGAATGATGACATGAGTCCCTTCACAATGAAAATCAAGTGAACTTTACTGACATTGTATGTAGATATACTAAGTCACTTCAGTCGTGTCCAACTCTTTGCGACCCTATGGACTGTAGCCCACCAGGATTCTCTGTCCATGGGATTTTCTCTGCAGAGAATACTGGAGTGGGTGGCCATTTCCTTCTCCAGAGGATCTTCCTGACCCAGGAATTGAACCTGAGTCTCTTATATCTCCTGCATTGGCAGACGGGTTCTTTACCACTAGCATGGTACAACAAAATTATCTACTGGAAACAAGGAAACAGCTTTAAATTTCATGCACTGATGACACAGCATTACTTCAAAATAATATAAATTTGTAATATATCTTATTCTGCTTGCCTTTAAATAGCAGACTGGCATTTTTATCAAGTATTAACCTAGTGCTCCAGACTTTTTTTTTTTAATAAAGTGTGTATACTTTCTAGTGTGAATTAAGAAAGAAACCTATTAACTCAATAGTATTCCTTCAGTTAAACATGTTTTATATAGTGGTCTATAAATGAGGAAAAACTCAACTGCCTAAATAACGACAACAGCAAAGTCTAGGAAAAGTGATATTATTTTTTACTGATCCAATTGGCAAGGATCAAAATAAAATACACAAGAGAGAATGAGGAAAGAACCACCTCATATACTGCTAGTGGGAGGGTAGTATGTGTAAACTGTCTAGAACACAGTTTTTCAATATATGTTAAGTAAATGGCTTCCCTGGTGGCTCAAGTGGTAAAGAATCTGCCTGCAATGCAGGAGACCTGGGTTTGATCCCTGGATGACTCACTTCGTAATCCCAACTCCACTTCTAGGAAATAATTATAGGTGAACAATTATGTCCATTAAAAAATTCACTGTAGTATTATGTATGATGAAGTTGGAAGTCATGTAAATGTTCACTAACGTGACCAATACATTTTGATAGTGACATTAAGTAGAATTCTTAATCTATTAGAAACTGTTTTTAGAAAATGCAGTAAATGGCATGGTGATATATTAATAGTTTGTAAAACAGTACTTAAAACCTGTACAAAGGAACTATAAAGATTGGCACTGATTCAAAATGGCGGCCAGCTCAATTGGCTCTTGCCCCAGAAAGAAGTCTAGAGAATCACCTGCTAAGTAGAGCAGATCCTCTACATGAGGGAAGTTCCTGGTGTGAATATCGGACTCTGAGAGAAAGTGAGAATAGAGCTTCAGGGAACGCTGGCTTCCTCAGTAGTCAAGGGAAGAGAAGGAAAATGTGAAGAGCAGCTTACTTTCAAGATGAAAGCCTTTTACCTCAGAGGAAAACCCTCCTTAAATTGGAAACTGCATGACTCCCAGCATCCTGGTTGCCTGCTCATCACCCAGTCACCTTACAGGCAAGGCCCCTGTGGTCACTTATACTCACTCACATAAAGCTGATGCCAAGGCCCTCACTGGGGGAAAGTCCTGCGAGGAAGCTGACCTATACAGTTGCCAAGGAAACCTATGCCTGTTATAGGTGCTACACATTTTAATCACTTGGTAGTAAGTGTGACTGACCAGCCAGCAAACACCAAATGCTGGAGGAGAACCAGCAGTATGGGGGAAAAAAGCATCAAAATTAAAAAGGAAAAAAAAAAGAAACAGTATATATTAACCCAGTCTGTTTTTTCTTATCTTGAGTTGAAATTGAATGATTTGATCTAAAAGCAGATTTCCTGTTCTGGGGAAAAATAACAGCAAAATTTCAGTGAACCCCTTTCTCTCAAGAGACCTTGATTATTCTGATGACCAGTGTAGTTCCATTCAAGCCCCCAAACTAGGTGCCAACTTCCTGGGGCAGTTAATTAGATCTGTCAGAGTTTATGTCCAGGAGGAATTTGCAGTCTTGCCAAGTAATTGACAACTGAAATTCTTTCTGGTTTCAATCCAAATATTTATTCTTAACATGGTAAAACTTCAGGATTTGTAGTATTTACATAGCTCCCAACCATTTCCATTGCTGCAAGACATGGGCCATCTATAAATCTCACGTGGTAATCACTGACATTTGTCTTTGTTATTGTCACCTGGTATCTTCATCAATGTCAAAATAAGAGTCTTAAAAATGAAGCTCTACAATTTTACTGGCCCAACAACAGGAGTTTTACTGGATAAACCCTCTTTTCTGCATGACAGAGATGAGGCAGCCAAAGCATCTCTGACAGCTGTTGCATGATGGAGTGGGATAAAGGTCACTTCCTGCAAATGTTAGGGATTTTAAGAATCCCACAGGCATTGGAGGAATAATTGGACTCAACAAGCAATCAATCATATTTGAAACTTGTGAAGTATATCTAAGGACCAAAGGTCAGGATTTAATGCCCAAATTCACCCAGTTGTTCAGATGGGTCTGGAAGTGAAAATATTTAATTTCAGAGACATTTATTTGGAGAAATTTACATGGAGTTGAATATAAAATACAGAGGCTTTTTCCTATTTTCTTTTAGAAATCTTTCTAGACAAAGTAATTTGATAAATTAGAAATTAAAAGAGCCTCCCTAAACTTGATGACTTCTTATCCAAGTAATTAATATTAACATATTAAAGTTTTTAACTGTTTTTTTCTTAAAGATTCTTTCTTTCAGAAATTGAGTTAAATAGTATATCAGCTTTAATTGATGTTAACAATTTTAAGAACTAAATTAAAGAAGTAATGAAAAGTGATAATATGATAATTACTATTTAGGATCCTACTAAGACATTAAGTTGGCAACTTAATTTTAAATCACCTGGTTTTCTTCTAGATTCATGTATTATTAAGTGAGGTTTTACTTAAGTAGCTGTACTTAGTGTTGGGGAGATATGAAAATAAAAACCCGTGTGTCACTGTCCTTCAAGACACTTAAAACCCTTTATTGAGTGTGGCAGATTCCTAATTGTCCCTAAATACTCTTTGTCCTCTTCTTTTTTTTTTTAGTTGAAACTTCTTATTTTGAAATATGTTGCCTTCCAGAAGATGCAAAACAGTACAGAGAGTTCCCGCATATCTTGACCCAGCTTCACCTAGTGATCATATTTTATATAAACACAGGACACGGTCAAAACAGGGAGTCTGACATTGTTACGGGAGTCTGACATTGGTACGCTACTCTTAACTCATGGTCAGATTTTATATAGATTTCAACAGCTGTTAAGTACACTCTTTTCTTTCTGTCTTTTGTTTTATGTTTATAGTTCTTTGAAATCTGATCACAAGGGTAAATTTGCTTGACCATCTTTACACAGTCTGTATTACAATTAGGATACACAACTCTTTCATCAGCGCCAAGGCATTCCTTTGTTACTCCTTAACAATCACACTCTCCTCCCAGATCCTAATGTCTGGCAATAACTGATGAGTTGCTCTTAACACTATAATTCTGCCATTTCAGGAACAATATATAAACAAAATCATATTGCATGCAACATTTTGAGACTAACTTTTTTTCATTCAGCATAGAGTCCTTGAAATTCTTCTAAATCATTGTGTGTATCCAGTTTTTTTCTTTGTATTCATTGCACCATAGTTGATTTATCTATTCTCTAGTTGAAGCACTTTGGGGTTGTTTCCAGCTTTGGCTACAACAAATGAAGTGGTTATGGGCATTTGTGTACATGTTCCCATTGAGTGTGCTTTCATGTCTCTAGGATAAATACCAAGGAAGGCTGAGTTGTACCATGTACTGTGTACCGTTACCGTAACGGTACTGAGTTGTACCGTTAGCTTCATAGGAAACCACCAAACAGCTTTCCAGAATACTTATGATATTTTACATTTCCTTCTACAACATGTGAGAAATCCAGTTGCTCTGTATCTTTGTCATCACTGGGTAATTTCAGTATTTTAAAATTTTAGCCGTTTCAATAGGCATGCTATAGTATCTCATGTAGCTTTAATTTTCATTTCTCTGATGGGTAATGATGAACATCTTTTCTTTCATATGCTTATTTGCCATCTCTGTAATGTCTTCTGTCTATTTTCTAATTCAGTTTTTTTTTTAAATTTTGAGATTAGAGAATTCTTCATATATTCTAGACAAAGATTCCATCTCTCAGATACATGATTTTAAAATATTTCTGCTAGTCGATGACTAGCTTTTCATCCTCTTAACAGGATCATACATAGAACAAAAGTTTTTTTAAGTTTGATAGTCTGTATTATCAATTTTTGTCTCTTTTAGATTGTGCCTTTGGTGTCAAGTCTAAGAACTTTTTGTCTATTTTAAGCACTGGAAATTCTTTTCCTGTAGTTTCTTCTAGAAGTTTAATAGTTTTCCATGTTACATATATATCTGTGACCCATTTTAAGCTAATTTTTTATAAGATATGAAGATTAAGTCTGATTCTAGTGTGTAGTATTTGGAGTTTGGTGGAAAAAGTGGCCAAATTTCTGGAGGAAAACTACTGGTGAGTGAAAAATTATCATAGTGCATAGAGGATAAAGTTTCAAGATAATGAGAGTGGAATAAAGGAGATTGGATGGTAGTCAAAATAGTAGGGGCGCATGAAGAATTGAATGTATCAGAATATGGTAAGGAAGGAAGAGTGAAGAGAAAGTTAGATTCAGAAAGTGTTCTGAAAGAAAATGAAAATTTAAGAGTTTGATTGAAGTAACAAAAACTCTAGTTCTTCGACTTGCCCTCAATTGAACTGGACTATCTTGATTGAGATTTTATACACATATATCCATGCATATTCCCCATAAATATTATCTATCATACTTAAAAGATAGAATTGTAGAGATAGATGCATCTTGTTTACTCAAAAGTTATCCTAATGGTGAAATTTCAAGCCTGTTGAGGAAGTTTATTCAAAACAGTTCTGGAAGGGGGAACAATTTTCACTTCCAGGTACATTTTGCTAATTCTGAAATTCTTCTGTGTAGCTTTTTTTCAAGTGATCCTAACCCAAAAGCAAAAGAAGGATAACGTTTTTGAATGTGCTCTGAAGGTACTTAATAGCACTGGAAAGTAGATAATAGCTTATAAAATATTGATAGTTCTTAAAATTAGACTGAATGGTGGTCTCAAACAATTCTAGTCATAATTTAGGGAGCTATGCAATAACTAGAATTTCCTGAGTCACATGTTCTCAACAATAATTGATCTAAGTAAAATTCTTATTCCTAGAGATAATCAAGTACAGAGACTTTGATCAGGTACCACTTGAACGTAGTTATCCACATATCTGAAATAGATGAAATTGAATAGAGAGGCAATGAAGCTGGAGTGAATTTGAGCAAACTCTGGGAGATGGAGGGGCAGAGGAGCCTGGTGTGCTGAGTTCTTTGGGGTCACAAAGAATTGGACACAGTTAGTGACACAATAACAATAACAATGAGGAAATCACATTAAGAGGTAACAAGATAAAATGCCCCTGTTAAATCTTGATAAATTTGTTAAAATAACAACAAATGGAGAAATGAGTAAGTATTTCATTGGAATTTTAAGACCTGTTTTCCCAAGGACCTTTAGCATTACAAGTGTAAAGTGAGAACTTATGAATTTATATGGGAATATGGCAGAAAACAGTTTCTACGTTCACCCTTCTTTCCTTTAGGAGATTTACAATGATGAGTGTTGGTTTGTCCCTGAAGAGTTGCTTAAAGCAGTAAGCTTTCTATTAGCGTCCTGTGTCAAACAGGAGACCACTGTATCACTTGGTCTCACCAGTGCTAGCTGACTCATAGAAACTAAAACCAACAGATGTTACCTAAACTTATATAGACACCCACCCACACAGTGAATTTATTAAGAATCAACTATATATCTTCCTACCTATATTTTTCAGGAGAAAGAAGGCAAAAAGGATGTACTCATAGGCTAGAAACTATTTTTATTTATCAGGAAAAAAAGATAATTTTCAATCTGAATATTTACAATAAGCACTTTACTGAAAATTATTGAAATGGTTCTACAAAATTGGCTTATTTTTGAGGACATATAGAAAGCCTTTGCCACAACTGAATTTTTTTTAACAGTTTTATCAAGGTATAATAGACATACAGCACTGTATAAGTTTGAGGTATACAACATAATGACTTGACTTACATATCTTTTGAAGTGATTATCACAATAAGTTTAGTTAACATCCATCATCTTGTATAGATACAACAGTAGTGTTAACTGTAGCCATATTGTTGTATTATATATTCCAGCCCTAGTACATATCTGTCGTATAATTGGATTTTTGTACTTTTTGACTACCTTCATCTGCCTCCCCACCCACACCTTTTCCTCCATTGCTGATCACCACAAATCTGTCAGTTTTGTGGCTGTTGTTTGTTTGCTTTAGACTCACACTTAAGTGGGATCGTATTGGGAGTCGGTGATGGACAGGGAGGCCTGGCGTGCTACGATTCATGGGGTCGCAAAGAGTCAGACATGACTGAGCGACTGAACTGAACTGATGGTATTTGTCTTTCCTTGTGTAACTTATTTCACTTAGCATAATGCTCTCAAGATCTATCCATGTGGTTTCAAATGGCAAGATTTCCCTTCTTTTTGCGGCTGAATAATATTCCACTGTCTTTATATATCACATTTTCTTTATCTAGTCAGTTGTTGATGGACACTGAGCTTGTTTTCATGTCCTGGCTGTTGTGAATAGTACTGCAGTGAAGACACGTTACCTCATGAAATATAGATATCACTTTGACATAATGATTTCACTTCCTTTCGATAAATACCCACAAATGGTATTTCAGGATCATATTGTAGTTGTATTTTTAATTTTTTTGGAGGAAACTTATCGTTTTCTAGAGTGGCTGCACCAGAATTCTCCAAATTCTCCTCGGCATCTGTCATTTCTTGTCCTTTTGATGAAAGCCTTTCTAACAGGCATTAGGTGATATGTTGGGTTTTGATTTGTATTTCCCTAATGAAAACAGATGTTGAACATCTTCTCATGTACCTGTTGGTCATTTTATATCTTCTTGGGAAAATGTCTTTTGTCTATTTTTAATTAATTATTATAATTATTATTATTTGCTATTGAGTTGTATAAGTTCTTTATGTAGTTTGGATACTAATCCCTTTACAGATTTGCAAATATTTAATTCCATTCCATAAGCTGCCTTTTTATTTTGTTGATCATTTCTTTTTTTTTTTTTTTAAAGAAGAAGCTTTTAAGCTTGATGTAGTCCCATTTGTTCACTTTTATTTTGTTGCCTTTGCTTTTGTTGCCAGATCTGAAAAATCATTGCTAAGATCTATGTTTTCTTCTAGGAGTTTTATGGTTTCAGGTCTTACACTGAAGTCTTTAATCAATTTTGAGTTAATTTCTGTGAGTGGTATCTACAACATTTTAATGCTTGTAATAATTCTGAACATATAACAATATCATCCAAATTTATCAGAGAGCTTAAAAGTGTAACATTCTAATCTCTCGCATGGGTTGATTTGCATGAGTATTTCTCTTAAAACTTTAAAATTTGTCCTCATAGGTCTGACCTCCTAAATTTGGAAAGTACAGCCTAAGTGTTAACAAATACGTCTCAAATATTATTTGAATAGGTTCCAGAATAGCTACAATGCTCAGAAATGATCCCTTAATGACTGAACCTGCTTCAGTTTATTTGATGTTCTTACTTTGAAAGATGTTTGGATTCAGACTGAGTTACATCAGGGACTAGTTGATATTGGCTTTATTGTTGTCTTGCTCACAAACCAAGAGCACACTTTTGTTGCCAATAGTTTACAAAAGCAGACAACCAAGTTTTGGATTGGGTGGTCTCCCTACATTAACTCAAATTGATTTTGTTCTTCCCAAAGCTGATAAATATTATTTTGGAATATAATAATAAAATGAAAATCCTGTAAATATGTTTGATTGAAAATATATGAAGGATATGCTATAATTCAGTAGAATATGTAAAGGTAGAGCTCAGAATTCCAGACATTAGGTTCAAAGTTCCCCTGTTTGAATTACCTTAGTTAGTCTAATGTAAGACCCTAATGAGATTCTGCCTTGACTATGCAAATGACCTGTGGAAAAGTTATGAAATTAATATAAACATTTGAAGTTTTTTTTTTTTTTTTGCTCACTTTGAAAAGATTTCCTGTTTGATTCTAAATAAATATCCCATTTGAGAGGCCAACTACAGGTGTATCATTACTTTAATCACATGGTTTGTTCAAGTCAGTAAAAAGTACACAAGAATCTAAATGTTCTTTGTAACAGCTTCAGTTTTCATCAGCCAAGGTCCAATTTGTGTCAGAAGATCTTGCCTCATTAGATCTGTTCAACAAAGCCGTTAAACAACTTTCTGTGTTCTTACTGTTTCACATTTAGGACACTGAACTTTTACAGAGACGGACTGTTTGAAGCCTTCTTAATTATTTCCATTATTACCCCAGAAGAATTACTAAGCCTCAGCCTCTATTGTAATTCTCAAAGTTCTCAGTGCAAATTATATGGGAATCTAAAATGCCTTTCTTTGGCTTTATGACCTGATTATTATTTAGAGTCTCTCTGGCAGTGAACTTGAAGATCATGCAAATGTGTTCGTTGGGAAAGTCACTGTGTACCTGAACGATTTGTTTTGTAGGAAGCCAGCTCAGTTTTATCACCAGCCATGAAAATTCTTTGTCAGTGCTTTTCCATAAAACAGGCCTGCTGTGCTACTAGCTCCACTTTCGCTCAGACAGAAAGCTGATCAGAAATGCTATTATTAAGCTATAAATCCCTATTTTAAGAAATATTATTATTAAATTAATATTGTTATTATTATTAGGATTATTATTAAGCTGCTGCTGCTGCTGCTAAGTCGCTTCAGTTGTGTCCGACTCTGTGCGACCCCATAGACAGCAGCCCACCAGGCTCCCCCGTCCCTGGGATTCTCCAGGCAAGAACACTGGAGTGGGTTGCCATTTCCTTCTCCAATGCAGGAAAGTGAAAAGTGAAAGTGAAGTCGCTCAGTCATGTCTGACTCTTAGCAACTCCATGGACTGCAGCCCACCAGGCTCCTCCGTCCATGGGATTTTGCAGGCAAGAGTACTGGAGTGGGGTGCCATTGCCTTCTCCATTATTAAGCTATAAATCCCTATTTTAAAATATGTTGCCTGATATTATTATGCTATATTCCATCATTAATTCACATACTATTTCCTTTGGTTTTAGTATCTTCTGTGTCAAAAAACTAAAGTAATTCTGGAAATGTAAAGCATATAGCATGTATCTAAACGAGAATCAAGGGAAACCTACAACTTAATTTGTGTAAATACACACACATTTAACTGGACAGAAATGACCATGTATATTCACGACAAGCAGTATCCACAATGCTGAACAGCAGCAGTGTTTGCCAGGATATTCCCAGTTCCTAGAATAGTGAGATTAACTGCAAAGCAGTATCCACAGTGCTGAACAGTAGCAGTGTTTGCCAGGATATTCCCAGTTCCTAGAATAGTGAGATTAACTGCAACTCTAGACATCCATTCACTACTCCAATTTTTATTAAACACTTTTTCTTAAGACCCTAAGTTATACCGATGACTGAATGTCACTTTGCATTCATAAGGAGTAAAGCCAAGTGGGAATAAGGATAAGCAAATAATTCTAATTAGTGAGATAAACTGTCGGCTAGGAATTTAATCAGGATGCTGCTGGCACACCTTACCCAGCACTATTTTTCAGGGAAAATGATGAAGATCAAGAAATAGTCAAGTAAGAGC
Source organism: Oryx dammah (assembly GCF_014754425.2). Taxonomy (NCBI): domain Eukaryota; kingdom Metazoa; phylum Chordata; class Mammalia; order Artiodactyla; family Bovidae; genus Oryx; species Oryx dammah. The sequence goes on from NW_024070191.1 coordinate 16,858,491, forward strand.
TAACTAGGCTTAAAGTCCTGTAAAAGATAGGGTGCTCCAGTCAGAGGGAGCTGTAGGTTGAGGATGACTCAGTGTAGATTTACAGTCCTATCATATCTTAAGGAGTTTGGCCTTCATCCTAATGTAGCGGTATATCACAGAAGGAGAGTGAGATGATCCCATTTCAGTTTAGAAAGATCATCATGGCTCAGGTATACGGAATGTTTTAGAGAGAATAATGGAATTAGACAAGTTCAGGTCAAAAATTATATTCTCTTACACTTTGGTAGTGATAGAGAAGAAACAAATATATAAAATACATTTATATCTCATCTTATTCTGCCACAACTTACTGTTTTTTATTAGAGTGTACAGATGTTACTTTTAAAATATTCTGTGATTCTGAGGAGCCATTTACTTCTGGATCCTCTTGTATTATTTGTAAAAATACCGTATTTATCTCTGAAGCACACTTTTTCTGCTGTCAACTTAAATTCCCAGGTTTGATCTGATAAAACATTTATCTTCCAAAACATGATTAAATACTATGCCCAAAGTCACATGATAGTTCATGCTTGTGTAAACACATTTTTGTTCTGAAAGATAAACACAAAGGCTTTGATATTTGATTTTGCTGATGCTAAAAAATGATAAAGGAAAAGAAGTAAACAGAGTTTAAGAAGATGTAACATAGTATAAAAACAGATATATCAAAAAATGAATTGTTTAAGGGAAATATAGGTTTAAGAGGCATGCATGAGAAATGCAAGAAGAGAGGGGATTAAATAAAAAAATAAACTATTTTAACTATTGTCTACTCATAACAACACCGTCATTTATATCATATGTAAATGTACACACACGTATATAAATGACGTGATTTCAGAAAGCAATGTAACCGAGTAGAAAATTTATTCAGTTAGAAAAGGGAAAATGAAGTTCTAATACTAACTTTAGTGCTTCAGCCAAGTCATGTAACTTCTTTGGGCATCAATTTCCATACCTGTAAAATGATAAACTGTACCCTACTACATATCTCATGTGTAAAAAGTATATAAAAGTGAAGTAATAGTTTTGAAATGGTTTGAGCAAAAACATGCAAGAGATTTTATAGTGACTCATTTTAGGGAGAGATCTTTTTTTAGGAGTCAAATGCAGGGGAACAAAATTCATTCTAATTGAATGAAAAAAAATTTGCTGGGATGGTAGGTTTTTTAAGACTACAAAAATAACCAATTTTATATGAAAACTATATCTGAACCCACAAAACTTCTGCAGAAGTTTCAGGAATCCATGAAGTTACATATTTTAAAGTTTTGCAGTCAAAATAACTCTCTAAATATTTCTTATTCATTTCCCATACACATATGCCTCACACATGCTTCAGACAAGGTCAGTGTTTTCATTATATACATTTACTTTGTTATAATAACTATTTTCTAGATCTGTCAATAAAATTTGGACTCACATTGATAGCACATTCATGCAATTAAATTGTAATTCTCACCAGTAACTGTAGATTTTTAAATATACAAATCATCTAAATTTATTATATTTTTGCTGTAACACCTCATATACATCTTGAGACCATTTAGGACTCAAAAGCTTAGATTTAATATTCCAAGAGGCAAACGTAAATAATTCTGAGTTTCTAGTCCAAATGGAAGACTCAGATAACTGCTGGAATTTAAATATGCACATAATCAAAATATATAAATGTCTTACTCTGCTGTCCTGCTACTGAATGTTTAGGTTGCTGTTCGAAGCAGGATTTACAGCGTTGTGCTTCAGTTCCTGTTTATCCTCCTGTCAAGATGCTGACTGAAAGCAAAACAATAAAAACTCAGAACAAAGGATGAAAAACAAAGTACCAACAAAATATGGAAACTGGAAAGTGTGCCCTTGAACACATGTTAGTTGGCTTCGCGTGTAATGTGTAACATCTTTATTGGTTTTCTCTCCTCACTGCTGTGTCAAGACACTGATAGACATGGTAGCCAGCGGGGCCAGAGACACACCGTCAGTTGGGTTCACTTTAAACAGTGTGAGAAGACTTTCCAAATACTGGCGGATGTCTGCTGCACTAGCTGGAACTGTTCGCCCTGTCACGCTCCTTGGATTTCAAGCTCCTTAGATTTCAAGGGCAAGTGTTCCTAGGAAGCTTGAGCCAGATATGGGAATCACTCCTACTTTTAAAAAGCTCCCTTATTAGCTGTGATTAGTCTCTTCTAGAGACATCTCTGCTAGACATGAATTTTGGAGCCCCGAGGCATTTTCGAGGGAAGAGAACCTCCTAAGTTTTAGTAACCCATGGGAAACATGAAGCATGGATATCAGGGAAGAATGAAAAAGGTGACACCAGGGTGCAGACAAACACAGGAGAAGGTGGAGGAGTGAAACACGCACGCATGCACTTCTTATCATTTAAAATATTGTGTCCGGAGTCAACCTGCCTATAGCCTGAGTAAGGAGAGTAGCTACTGGAGATGCCCAGTTTGTAAGTGAGGTCAGTGTTCCCTCCATGTGGTGTCACCACCTCACCTGGCTCTTGGCCTGAAACACAGGAAGAATCCTGAAATCCAGCGTGGAGGGAGAAAGTCAGAGTGTCCCATCAGATACACACATCTTCCAGGCCTAGAACGGAGAAGTGGCTCTTGAACACTTATGTCTTTGCTTCCATATCTGTTTGAAAGTGAAAGTCACTTAGTCTGGTCCGACTCTTTGTGACCCCATCCACCAGGCTTATCCATGGAATTCTCCAGGCAAGAATACTGGAGTGGGTTGCCATTCCCTGCTCCAGGAGATCTTCCTGACCCAGGGATTGAACCCAGGTCTCCCACTTTGCAGGCGGACTCTTTATCAACTGAGCCACCAAGGAAGCCACTTAGTTGCACCAGGGAAGCCAAGTAGTTCTACCAATACTGTTAGCCGGATAGAGTCAGAGAATCAGATCCGCATCGACTTCTTCCACCAGGAAGGTAGGTGAATATGATACAAAAACAGAGGTGGTTGTCTTTGTCTAGCTTGATTCTTTTTCTCTCATAACAACTTTGCAGGATATCAGAGAAGTCAAAATTATTGAAGGGGTGGGATGGGAAAAGAGAATTACATGATCAGAAAAGCACTTAAAATTATAACACATCGGTGCAGCATTCACAACCTCCTTGCTGTAGATAAGTTAGTCATGGGCTGAGACCTCAGCCCTGAGAGTAACCAGGCAGGGTCTAGTGTAGCCTGAGACCATGGGTACCTCCTTTTACCCTAGTACTGCTGTCCTGCAAAGATGCTCATTTTCTAGAACTGTTATAACACCAACAAAAGACATTTTATTGTTTTTATTATTCCCCATGACCTCATTGCTTGTTAAAAATGACAAGAAAAAGCTTCTTATTGATACATAAGTTATAGTGCATCTACAACGTTCCAGGGAATAAAGCAGGGATGAAAACACTGAAGCAGCTCTCTCTGTAGAGAAGTAGAAAGCATGTCAAGATACATTTTTAGAAGGCTAAAATGGGCATGCAAGCAATGCTGGCAAGTCTGTAAATTAAGCAAAGACCAAAAGCTAATTTGGGCTTCCCTGGTGGCTCAGCTGGTAAAGACTCCACCTGCAGTGTGGGAGACCTGGGTTTGATCTCTGGGTTGGGAAAAAGCCCTGGAGAGGGAACTTCTACCCACTCCAGTATTCTGGCCTGGAGAATTCCATGGACTATATAGTCTACGGGGTTGCAAAGAGTTGGACACAGCTGAGCGACTTCCACTAAAAGCTAGTTTATAATATCAAATCACACTCAACTCTACTCAGTGTATGACTTTTGCCAAAGTTCATAAATGAATCTGTCCCAGAGAATCTTCCAGAGAACACACTCCATTCCTTCCCTCTATCCCCTGCCTTCGGAAGGTCCTTCTCCTAACTTCTGCCTCAGATGCTCCAGATCCTACAAGGACACTCTGCTCCCTGCAGCCAAGGCTAGACTCACTCCCAACACAGATGCTTCCCTTGAGCAGGTGTTATCAAGTGTCGCTTGTCATTCTAGAAAAAGCCCCCCTGGTGGGAGATGTGGGGTAGGGGCCTTCAAGAGGTAATTCTGTAATTTTGTAATTTTACTTAATTTTAATTCTGTAATTTTACTTCATATCCCTCCAAATAATATTTGTGGTGCAAGGACCTAATTTTCACAGAAGCATCGAAGTTTACCTAGAAATTGGATTGTCTTAGTTAGACACTGCCTTGAGACACTAGATAAGATAAAAATAACAAAATAAAACACAGTGGTCTTGGCAAGCAAGCCATCTGTGATTCAGAAGTCAGTAACTTAAACTGCAGTGATCGGCTGTTTTTGTTGTTCTTCAGTGGCTCAGTCGTCTCTGACTCTTTGCGACCTGATGGACCGCAGCATGCCAGACTTCCCTGTCCTTCACCATCCTCCTGGAGTTTACTTAAACTCATGTCCATTGAGTTAGTGATGCCATCCAACCATCTCCTCTGTCATCCCCTTTTCCTCCTGCCCTCAATCTTTCCCAGCATCAGGGTCTTTTCCAATGAGTCAGCTCTTTGCATCAAGTGACCAAAGTATTGGAGTTTTGGCTTCAGCATCAGTCCTTCCAATGAATATTCAGGACTGATTTCCTTTACGATGGACTGGTTGGCTCTCCTTGCTGTCCAAGGAACTTTCAAGAATCTTCTCCAGCACCACAGTTCTAAAGCATCAGTTCTTTGGTACTCAGCCTTCTGAGTGCGACCTCTCACATCCTTACATGACTACTCAAAAAACCATAGCTTTGACTAGATGGGCCTTTGTAGGCAAAGTGATGTTTCTGCTTTTTAATATGCTATCTAGCTTTGTCATAGTTTTTCCTCCAGGGAACAAGTGTCTTTTAATTTCATGGCTGCAGTCACCATCCACAGTGATCCTCAGTTCAGTTCAGTCGCTCAGTCGTGTCCAACTCTTTGCGACCCCATGAATCACAGCACGCCAGGCCTCCCTGTCCATCACCAATTCCCGGAGTTCACTCAGACTCGCGTCCATCGAGTCAGTGATGCCATCCAGCCATCTCATCCTCTGTCGTCCCCTTCTCCTCCTGCCCCAATCCCTCCCAGCATCAGAGTCTTTTCCAATGAGTCAGCTCTTTGCATGAGGTGGCCAAAGTACTGGAGTTTCAGCTTTAGCATCATTCCTTCCAAAGAAATCCCAGGGCTGATCTTCTTCAGAATGGGCTGGTTGGATCTCCTTGCAGTCCAAGGGACTCTCAAGAGTCTTCTCCAACACCACAGTTCAAAAGCATCAATTCTTTGGTGCTCAGCCTTCTTCACAGTCCAGCTCTCACATCCATACATGACAGCTGGAAAAACCGTAGTGGAGCCCCCCAAATAAAATCTGTCAGTGTTACATTTTTCCCCCCATCAGTTTGCCCTGAAGGGATGGGACTGGGTGCCCTGATGTTAGATTTTTGAACGTTGAGTTTTAAGTCAGCTTTTTCAGTTTCTCTCTCACCTTCATCAAGAGGCTTTTTAGTTCCTCTTCACTTTCTGCGATAAGGGTGGTGTCATCTGCATATCTGAGGTTATTGATATTTCTCCTGGCAATCTGGATTCCATCCTGTGATTCATCCAGCCCGGCATTTCGCATGATGTATTCTGCATATAAGTTAAACAAGCAGGGTGATAGTATACAGCTACTATTACAGGGACCGATCCATTTCCTCTGGGATAGGGGTCATGCTTCTGACGTAGCATTATATATTATGTGAAAAAAATAATGACTAAACTTCCTCACCATCAATTCCCAATCCCCTTCAAGGAATGACAATCTCCAAATTACTAAAGTCATGTTAAATACATCTTTCTAGAACTTTCTTATGCAATACTATGAAAAGCAATTGGGTTGCCCATATACAAATGAAGGAAGTGAGTGGCTGTAACTAGGGTATGAATTGCACCAGAATAGTGCACAAAGTGGTTGGAGTACAGATCTTAGCATTTCTGCTGCTCAGTTCTTGGAAGCCAGTTTGAACCCATCCCAGTGCAGATGAACGTCATCACCCATCTCCTGCCCAAGTATCATCCTGCCCGAACTAAAACTCTGCTCATCAGATATATGCTGCCAAGGGAAAGGGAAAGTTGGAAACTTATAAATGTGCCCCAATATTAATGTGCTTAAACAAGCATATTTAGTCAGTTCTCAAGTCTATTTTTTGTTCTGTCTACCAGAAAGAGAACTCTACTGTAACTATTTTTATTATGAACTTGCTTCTACTCAAAAAGTTCTGTTAATTTGAGAAAATGCTTGAAAATGGCAGAATCTCTGGTGAAGTAGGCCTTGATAATATGCTCTAAGTTTTTAAAAAATATAATGTGTTAAAAGTTGTCTTAATAGACATTACAAGATTACTTAGATACCATTTAATTTAAATACAATGCATGCCTTTCCCACGACTCCAGTGCCATTTCTAGTAAAATGAGATTTTCATGAAAGACATTAAAAATCATGCTGCATTTAAATAGTGATATTGTTTCAATCTTTCATCAGGCTAGGTCATTTCCATTTAGAAATTTTGACATTCATATTTCTATATGAATTTTGTATCAAAAATGCCTGTATTTGCTTCAATTCCAGAAATGAACTACTTTTCCAAGGAAGCAGAGTTTCTCTCAAGCCAGCTAAGGTAATCACACATCTTCCTTTATTCTTTAAGACCACTGTGCCCTGAAATAGCTTCCCTGAAAGTCTGACATGGTTATAGAAAGAGCCCTAGAATGTCTTATTAAGGGATTTAATCTCACAATCATTAATATGTAAATACGCATTTCCCTTGGGTTTAGAAATTAACCTATTGTGCTTTTCCTCAGAAAGGAGGAGGCAGTGTGGAGAGATTTGAAAGAACTGCAAAGGCACAATTAACTTATTAGCAGAGTTCTCAGGACAGAGTCAGGGAGAAAAGCAGCTGCAGCTAAAGCTTTCATGTGAGGCAAGGCTCACACAAGGACATTCATGCCTAGAGGTAGAAGTAAAGAAACAGGAAGATCTGTAATGCTTTTGCTGCTGATCTAACCTAAATACATGCTTTGTTAAACTGTCCTTCTGAAAAATTCACAATTTCCTATAGTAATGGTTGCATGTATATTTTTATATATTATGTCATTGAACTCTCTTACAATATTGTTTGTTAAGAACAAGTTTTGGTTGTTTAACAATGAGGAAACAGAGCTTAGGTGACCTGCCATAGTTACATATGTGAAGCTGAAGAACAGGGTCATGAACCCTGTGTCGTATGTTTTACTGAGTTACTTATGTATCCTGCTATTGTTTTAGGGGGGAAAATTTGCTTTATGATATGCTTTGTGATTCTATATGCTTTACGATCCTATGATCCTATGGGCCTCCCTGGTGGTTCAGATGGTAAAGAATCCGCCTGCCGTGCGGTAGACCTGGGTTGGATCCCTGGGTTGGGAAGATCCCCTGGAGAAGGGAATGGCTACCCATTCCAATATTCTTGCCTGGAGAATCCCATGGACAGAGAAGCCTGGTGGGCTACAGTCCATGGGGTCTCAAGGAGTCAGACACAACTGAGCGACTAACACTATGATCTGATAAAAAATTTTTTAATACTCTTTGATACATAATATTTGTTAGTATGATCATACACCATATTTTTTTGAACAACTAAATTGAGATGCATAAGAATAATGTAATTTAAACTCCTAAAGGCAATATTAAGTAAATATCTAGAAGAAATCAGATATACTATTAAAGTCAGCATACGCACACACAACAGCACAAAATCTAAGGTACATAAGTAGAGAATTGAGGTATATCTTCCATCTGTTTCTGGCTGCCAGTCAGAGAATCCTAGGCAGACACTTGCATCTCCCTAGAGAAGGTATTCCAGCATGATTTCTTTTTGTTCTCCGTCTTTTATTCTGTAACACAAATGATTTTTACCACACATTTCAATTTCAGCCTTTCTCATCACTTAGCCACACATACACACTCTTCATTCTCTATCAGCACAGAAAGGGTTTCATCACTCATTTTAATGACTGTGAGAATGTATAATAATTGATTTGACCAGGTGGATGATTTAGTTATTTCCACATGACTCTTTTTGTGCAGATATCATTGAGATGGTGTGGGTGTCTAGTGGAAAAATTTCTAGAAGAATTATTAGAAATGAATTACACATTTTCAACTTTGAGAAATATTGCCAAATTGCCTCTGATGGTTGTATCTATCTATATTTCCACTAGCAATGTGTGCAAGTACATGCTTTCCCCACATCCCCACAAATATATGGCACATGGCAAGCCACTTCAGTATTCTTGCCTTGAGAACCCCATGAACAGTATGAAAAGGCAAAATGATAGGATACCAAAAGAGGAACTCCCCAGGTCATTAGGTGCCCAATATGCTACTGGAGATCAGTGGAGAAACAACTACAGAAAGAATGAAGAGATGGAGCCAAAGCAAAAACAATACCCAGTTGTGGATGTGACTGGTGATAGAAGCAAGATCCGATGCTGTAAAGAGCAATATTGCATAGGAACCTGGAATGTCAGGTCCATGAATCAAGGCAAATTGGAAGTGGTCAAACAAGAGATGGCAAGGGTGAATGTCGACATTCTAGGAATCAGCGAACTAAAATGGACTGGAATAGGTGAATTTAACTCAGATGACCATTACATCTACTACTGCGTGCAGAAATCCCTCAGAAGAAATGGAGTAGCCATCATGGTCAACAAAAGAGTCCGAAATGCAGTACTTGGATTCTCAAATGCAATCTCAAAAACGATAGAATGATCTCTGTTCGTCTCCAAGGCAAACCATTCAATATCACAGTTATCCAAGTCTATGCCCCAACCAGTAACACTGAAGAAACTGAAGTTGAACAGTTTTATGAAGACCTACAAGATCTTTTAGAACTAACACCCAAAAAAGATGTCCTTTTCATTATAGGGGACTGGAATGCAAAAGTAGGAAGTCAATAAACACCTGGATTAACAGGCAAATTTGGCCTTGGAATGCAGAATGAAGCAGAGCAAAGACTAATAGAGTTTTGCCAAGAAAATGCACTGGTCATAGCAAACACCCTCTTCCAACAACACAAGAGAAGACTCTACACATGGACATCACCAGATGGTCAGCACCGAAATCAGATTGATTATATTCTTTGCAGCCAAAGATGGAGAAGCTCTATACAGTCAACAAAAACAATACCAGGAGCTGACTGTGGCTCAGATCATGAACTCCTTATTGCCAAATTCAGACTTGAAGAAAGAAGGGAAAACCGCTAGACCATTCAGATATGACCTAAATAAAATCCCTTATGATATACAGTAAAGTGAGAAATAGATTTAAGGGCCTAGATCTGATAGATAGAGTGCCTGATGAACTATGAATGGAGGTTCGTGACATTGTACAGGAGACAGGGATCAAGACCATCCCTATGGAAAAGAAATGCAAAAAAGCAAAATGGCTGTCTGGGGAGGCCTTACAAATAGCTGTGAAAAGAAGAGAGGTGAAAAGCAAAGGAGAAAAGGAAAGATATAAGCATCTGAATGCAGAGTTCCAAAGAATAGCAAGAAGAGATAAGAAAGCCTTCTTCAGCGATCAATGCAAAGAAATAGAGGAAAACAACAGAATGGGAAAGACTAGAGATCTCTTCAAGAAAATTAGAGATACCAAGGGAACATTTGATGCAAAGATGAGCTCAATAAAGGACAGAAATGGTCTGAACCTAACAGAAGCAGAAGATAGTAACAAGAGGTGGCAAGAACACATGGAAGAACTGTACAAAAAAGATCTTCATGACCCAGATAATCATGATGTGATCACCAATCTAGAGCCAGACATCTTGAAATGTGAAGTCAAGTGGGCCTTAGAAAGCATCACTACAAATAAAGCTAGTGGAGGTGATGGAATTCCAGTTGAACTGTTTCAAATCCTGAAAGATGATGCTGTGAAAGTGTTGCACTCAATATGCCAACAAATTTGGAAAACTCAGCAGTGGCCACAGGACTGGAAAAGGTCAGTTTTCATTCCAATTCCAAAGAAAAGCAATGCCAAAGAATGCTCAAACTACTGCACAATTGCACTCATCTCACATGCTAGTAAAGTAATGCTCAAAATTCTCCAAGCCAGACTTCAGCAATACGTGAACCGTGAACTCCCTGATGTTCAAGCTGGTTTTAGAAAAGGCAGAGGAACCAGAGGTCAAATTGCCAACATCCGCTGGATCATCAAAAAAGCAAGAGAGTTCCAGAATAACATCTATTTTTGCTTTCTTGACTATGCCAAAGCCTTTGACTGTGTGGGATCACAATAAACTGTGGAAAATTCTGAAAGAGATGGGAATACCAGACCACCTAACCTGCCTCTTGAGAAATCTGTATGCAGGTCAGAAAGCAACAGTTTGAACTGGACATGGAACAACAGACTGGTTCCAAAGAGGAAAAGGAGTACGTCAAGGCTGTATATTGTCACCCTGCTTATTTAACTTCTATGCAGAGTACATCATGAGAAACGCTTGACTGGAAGAAACACAAGCTGGAATCAAGATTGCTGGGAGAAATATCAATAACCTCAGATATGCAGATGACACCACCCTTATGGCAGAAAGTGAAGAGGAGCTAAAAAGCCTCTTGATGAAAATGAAAGAGGAGAGTGAAAAAGTTGGCTTAAAGCTCAACATTCAGAAAACGAAGATCATGGCATCTGGTCCCATCACTTCATGGGAAATAGATGGGGAAACAGTAGAAACAGTGTCAGACTATTTTTGGGAGCTCCAAAATCACTGCCGATGGTGACTGCAGCCATGAAATTAGAAGACGCTTACTCCTTGGAAGAAAAGTTATGACCAACCTAGATAGTATATTCAAAAGCAGAGACATTACTTTGTCGACTAAGGTCCACCTAGTCAAGGCTATGGTTTTTCCTGTGGTCATGTATGGATGTGAGAGTTGGACTGTGAAGAAGGCTGAGCACCGAAGAATTGATGCGTTTGAACTATGGTGTTGGAGAAGACTCTTGAGAGTCCCTTGGAGTGCAAGGAGATCCAACCAGTCCATTCTGAAGGAGATCAACTCTGGGATTTCTTTGGAAGGAATGGTGCTAAAGCTGAAACTCCAGTACTTTGGCCTCCTCATGTGAAGAGTTGACTCATTGGAAAAGACTCTGATGCTGCGAGGGATTGGGGGCAGGAGGAGAAGGGGATGACCCAGGATGAGATGGCTGGATGGCATCACGGACTCAATGGACGTGAGTCTGAGTGAACTCCGGGAGATGGTGATGGACAGGGAGGCCTGGCATGCTGCGATTCATGGGGTCGCAAAGAGTTGGACACGACTGAGTAACTGAACTGAACTGAAGTGATTAATTTTTAAGCCATATTAATATATTTATTATAAAACTGAGTTTCAATTTGTGTAACTGAGTTTGAGATTTTCCCCACATACATCTGGTTTTCCCAATGCTTATTGGACTATTGATCTTTCCCCAGATGGTATATATGAATGTTGGACATGTTAAGAATATCAACTCCTTAGCCGTTAAAGAGTTACCATTTTGCCAAATTCTAACTTATCTGTTGTTTGTAGAATTATTTCCTATGTTGATTTTTAAAAATTTTATGTTTTTGAATTTTTTGTCATGAAGAAAGCCTTCTCTAACATTATACGACTTTTTTCACAATTTCTTTGTTTAATATTTATTATTTAATATCTGTAATTTATTTTGATTTAAAGTGTGAGGTGTGTATCTCACTATTTTTTCCCAGATGTTTTTGTGTTTTTTTGTAGCATGTGGGATCTTAGTTCCCCAATCTGGGATCGAACCTGTGCCCCCTGCATCGGGAGCCCAGGGAAGTCCCCTAGATGGTTATTTATTTATTATAGTCCACCTTAAAAGACCAACCAGTTTATGCCACTTGAAATGCCACATCATTGTATGGTAAATTGCCACACAGTAACAACATTTTACTATTAATAATAAAATTACATCATAGTTCTTCTCTTGCTTTCTAACTATTATCAGTCTAATACTTTGTTTTGCCTTTTTAAAGGTATTTTTACATTACAAATAATTATGTTTATTTAGAAATATATGTTTATTTATGGTGTTGATACCACATAAGGTTTCAGGATCAAAATTTTCAGGATCAAAATATACTAAATGATTTGGGGTTTAAATTCACCAAAATATAATTATATTCCTCTGCCCACTTCCCCAAATTAAGATAGTTTAAAATAAATATGAAACAATATCTACTTTATGAATACAAGTAAGAAAAATACCCTTTTAAACAAATGATAAATGGAAGGCTTATTAGATTCATATATTGTAGCTTAATGCTTCATTTTTCTTCAAACTTCCTAAGAGGTAAAGCAAAGAAGGAAACATGTTGAATGTGTATTATTTTGTGATGAAGTAAGTTTTATTTTTTTCCCTAGCAATTAATTCTAAACAGAATATGGGACCTATGTGAGGGATGACAAAGAATGTAAATAAGTTAACTAAACTTTACCAAAACATAAATGTTCAGAAATATTTCCAAATGGTTAATTTTTGCTTCTCCTATACATAAGTTGAGGAATGACATTGAAGAATGCATCAAAGAACATATTTCTTCAGGCAATGAGGTGGCATCACCTAGCCATGTCACTTACTGGTGATGAAAAGATAGTATCTCCTTTAGACTTTCTTTTTCCAATTAAAAAAAATGCTACCATTTGTTAAATATGAAATTGTGATAGTGTTCAACTGGTCTGTAATGCTTGTTGATAATTTAAGATATAAAATCATTACATGGTTTTCCTCAGTCAAAGGGTAATTTTCTTTTTGCAGAGTGAGCTATAGACCTGCTTTCTGGTACTTTCTCAAAGATTAACTGAATTTTCTTGCACAAATATTTAATCTGATTACCCAAATACAAAAGAAACAGCTTTGTCTTGGAGAGTTTGTCACCAGCTATCTTTTACTGGCTACCTATAACGTGATACCTGGTGTAACCTGGTATTTTGAGTTGAGCTTTGTCTTTGTAAGTTAAGTAATCTTAAGTATAAAATGTACCAACAGGCAGATGAATGAATATGTTGTTGGAAAGCTTAGTATCTCCTATTTAAATTCTGAAGGTAATCTGAGAAATGAAACATTTTACTTTTTTGCATGGCTGATATTGAAAAAAGCAGGTCTAATTGTTTCTAAGGTTATTTCTGATTCTAAACAAGAAATTCATGTCTTTGACATAGAGAAGGATAAGTAATAGTAGTTAAGTGTTGGTCACTCAGTCATATCCAACTCTTTGCAACCCCATGGACTACAGCCTGCCAGGCTCTTCTATTCATGGAATTCTCCAGGCAAGAATACTGGAGTAGGTTACCATTCCCTTTCCAGGGGTTCCTGACCCAGGGATTCAATCTGGGTCTCCTGCTTTGCGGGCAGATTCTTTATTGTATGAGCCACCAGGGAAAGCCCATAAAAAGGATCAGTTGGTTCAGTCACTCAGTCGTGTCTGACTCTTTGCAACCCCATGAATCGCAGCACGCCAGGCCTCCCTGTCCATCACCAACTCCTGGAGTTCACTCAAACTCACATCCATTGAGTTGGTGATGCCATCCAGCCATCTCATCCTCTGTCGTCCCCTTTTTCGCCTGCCCCCAATTCCTCCCAGCATCAGAGTCTTTTCCAATGAGTCAACTCTTCGCATGAGGTGCCCCAAATACTGGAGTTTCAGCTTTAACATCATTCCTTCCAAAGAAATCCCAGGGTTAATCTCTTTCAGAATGGACTGGTTGGATGTCCTTGCAGTCCAAGGGACTCTCAAGAGTCTTCTCCAACACCACAGTTCAAAAGCATCAATTATTCGGTGCTCAGATACTTGTTCCCATTTCCCATACAAAGTGACAGGTTCCAAATCACCCAATAGCCACCTTAAATGATCCAACTATAGGTAAGATACAGGAGATGTAGGTTACATTCCTTTGATTGCCATGGTATAGAATTAGAATTTTATTTGTTAAAATATTTCCTTATGCTAATTCTAGCTGCCAACCAGAAAGTAGTGTTTAAATGTCTATGGTCCTGCATCTTTACTGAGATGGTCTGGCATCTTTACTGTTGTGGCAGATGGTTTCTATCTATGGTTTTGTGACTTTGTGACAATAGATTTTCCCTTAAAAGAAAAGCTGGACTTATATTGCCCTTAAGGTAATTCTATCTTTGTAGTTATATCAGATAAAAAACACTTTAAAAATTATTTATTTTTAATTGAAGGATAATTGCTTTACAGTATTTTGTTTATTTCTGCCGAACATCAGCCTGAAGCAGCCATAGGCACATATATATCCCCTCCCCCTTGAACATCCCTCCCCATCCCCCGCTTCTAGGTTGTTACAGAGGCCCGGGTTGAGTTCCCTGAGTTATACGGTAAATTCCCATTGGCTATTTTACATACAGTAATACATATTTCCATGTTACTCTCTCCATAGCTCCCACCCTCTCCTTCCTCCACCCCACCCCTCCGTGTCCATAAGTCAGTTCTCTCTGTCTGTGTCTCCATTGCTGCTCTGCAAATAGGTTCATCAGTACTGTCTTTCTAGATCCCGTATATATGCATTAATATATGACACTTGGTTTTCTCTTTCTGATTTGCTTGACTCTGTGTAATAAGATCTAAGTTCATCCACCTCATTAGGACTGATTCAAATGCATTCTTTTTATGGCTGAGTAATATTCCATTGTGTATATGTAACACAGCTTCTTTATCCATGCATCTGTCAATGGACATCTAGGTTGCTTCCATGTTCTAGTTGTTGTAAATAGTGCTGCAGTGAACACTGAGGTACATGTGTCTTTTCCAATTTTGATTCCCTCAGGGTATATGCCAGGTTAAAGCATCTGCCTCGAATGCAGGAGATCCGGGTTCGATCCCTGGGTCGGGAAGATCCCCTGGAGAAGGAAATGGCAACCCACTCCAGTACTCTTGCCTGGAGAATCCCATGGAGGGAGGAGCCTGGTAGGCTACAGTCCATGGGGTCGCAAAGAGTCGGACACGACTGAGCGACTTCACTTTCACTTTCATATGCCTAGTAGTGGGGTTGATGGGTCATATGGTGGTTTTATTCCTAGTTATTTTAGGAATCTCCATTGTGCCTGCATCAATTTACATTCCAACCAATTTCTGTAGTGGCTATATCTATTTACATTCCCATCAGCAGTGCAAAAGGGTTCTCTTTTCTCCACACACTCTCTAGCATTTATTGTTTGTTGATTTTTCGATGATGGACATTCTGGCTGGTTTGAAGTGGTACAGAGAAAGAACATTTGACGAGGTTTGGAGAACTCTTTCATTCTATTATAAAAGTGTTAGTTGCTGAGTCATGTTTGACTCTTTGCAACCCCATGGCTCCTGAGAAATCTGTATGAAGGTCAAGAAGCAACAGTTAAAACTGAACATGGAACAACAGACTGGTTCCAAATCGGGAAAGGAGTACGTCAAGGCTGTATATTGTCACCCTGCTTATTTAACTTATACACAGAGTACATCATGAGAAACGCTGGACTGGATGATGCACAGACTGGAATCAAGATTGCCAGGAGAAATAGCAATAACCTCATATGCACAGATGACATCACCCTTATGGCAGAAAATGAACTAAAGAGCCTCTTGATGAACGTGAAAGAGGAGAGTGAAAAAGTTGGCTTAAAACTCAACATTCAGAAAACGAAGATCATGATATCTGGTCCCATCACTTCATGGCAAATAGATGGGGAAACAATGGAGACAGTGACAGACTTTATCTTCTTGGGCTCCAAAATCACTGCAAATGGTGATTGCAGCCAGGAAATGAAAAGACGTTTGCTCCTTGGAAGAAAAGTTATGACCAACCTATATAGCATATTAAAAAGCAGAGTCATTACTTTACCAACAAAGGTCCATCTAGTCAAAGCTTTGGTTTTTCCAGTAGTCATGTATGGATGTGAGAAACTGTAAAGAAAGCTGAGCACTGATGCTTTTGAACTGTGGTGTTGGAGAAGACTCTTGATAGTCCCTTGGACAGCAGGGAGATCCAACCAGTCCATCCTAAAGGAAATCAGTCCTGAATATTCTTTGGATGTACAGATTCTGAAGCGGAAACTCCAATACTTTGGCCACCTGATGTGAAGAACTGACTCATTTGAAAAGACCCTGATGCTGGGAAAGACTGAAGGTGGGAGGAGAAGGAGATGACAGAGGAGGGGATGGTTGGATGGCATCACCAACTCAATGAACATGAGTTTGAGTAAACTCCAGGAGATGGTGATGGACAGGGAGGCCTGGCGTTCTGCAGCCCATGGGGTTGCAGAGTCGGGCATGACTGAGTGACTGAACTGAACTGAATGGAACCCCATGACTCTTCTCCAGGCAAGAATACTAGAGTAGGTAGCCATTCCTGTCTCCCGGGCATCTTCCCAACCCAGGGATCAAAACCTGGTCTCTTGTTTTGCAGGCGTTCTTTTTCGTCTGAGCCACTAGACCCTGACTATTCTTGCAGTATAGATACTTTAGCAGACAAGTTACTAAAAATGAAATAATTTTTATTGATAGTCCAAAGATTTAATGTGAATTTCTATATCAAGTCAAAGCATGTCAATAATTCTCAACATAGAATAAGAGTGGGAATTATATATAAATAAAATAATTAGATTTTCAAGTTCTAACTTAGCTATCTAAATGGTCTGCCTGTATCGATTGTGTTCAGCTAGTAATACTTAAAATGTGTAATTCCACACCAAAGATAATTAATCCCTATAATTTATTTAAACGATGTTCTTTTAATCAAGATTTCAGTTTCACTTGATGGTCCTGAAATAAGGTGGAAAATAAAATGGAAAATTAGAACATTTATTCCACATGGAGCAATGTAGCAGACAATAAATAAAAGATTTCAAAGGGCCTTTTATATAGCTCATTACTCTGAATGAAACAAATTCAAAATGGTAGAGACATATAAATGGAGATGCAGAAAATAATGCTTATTTTTGTTTCTGTTTATTATTACAAACAGATAAGAGATTGTAAGCAAAAAGAAATAAAATCAAATGCTTTAGAAAAATAGAGAGTCCTAAGGAGTAATGAAAATGGCTTTGCTTATTCATGAGTCACTTGGTAGGACTTACTTGGATTGAAATCTGAGGTAGGAAAGCAAGAGATTGGCAGGATGAGGGCTGAGTGGGTGGGGTGACTGGTGGGTGACCAATGGGGTGACTGGTGGGTGATTGGCATCTACGATTCCAGGGCATATTCCAGTGTAGGATTAATACTGAAATGCAGTGGAACTTTATTTTAATAATATATACTCCAGGGTAAATGGTAACCCACTCCAGTATTCTTGCCTGGAGATTCCCATAGACAGAGGAGCTGGCAGGCTATAATCCATGGGGTCGCAAAGAGTCAGACATGACTGAAGCATCTTCACACATACACTACAGGGTAATATTGATTTGAAGTTACTTGTCACAAATTCCACGTCCAATGGATCAGACTAGTACAGAAAAACTTATTGGATAGTATTGTTCCTGGATGATAAACATAGTTTACCTATTTTGGGGGTAAAAATAATATTTTGGGAGTTAAAAATAGGTAAACTACTAATAGATTAGTTTACTATTTTTTTGGCCAAACGTCCTCTCAATTCTGGAAAGGCACGGCTGGTGGTCACTGCTTGCTTCTAAGCTAGTTCATTGCTTCTGCTTAGTTTCCCAATGAAATATGATATTTCTTTGGGATCAAATAAGTGAGCTGTTGGTAATAAATAAAAATACTGACCAGAGAATAGATGGATAGCCACTGACACAAAGAGATTCCTTGAAAATAAGAAAGAAAATGCAAAAATAGTATCTCTTAAGAAGTTGATTATACTTCTTGAAATAATAACAACTTCTTAAAATCTGTAACTGTTTGGAATAAGAGTGAGGCCTTTCTTGTGACTTTGGGATAAGTATCTCTTATAAATAACAATCTGCTTTATGGATCCTTAAAAACACATATTTTGGTAACTGAACATGGCAGATGGCTGTATTAATGGAAAATATTTTCACAGTTAATGATTCATTTACAAAAGTAATGATTATATGTTAATTACTTTTTGAGTGACATTCCATCACCCACCTGCCAATGCAGGAGACATAAGAGATGTGGGTTCAATCCTTGGGTCAGGAAGATTCCCTGGAGGAGGGTATGGAAACCCACTCCAGTATTCTTGCTTGGAGAATTCCATGGACAGAGGAGCCTGACAGGCTACAATCCATGGGGTCCCCAAGAGTTGGACACAACTGAAGTGACTTAGCATGAATGCATGTTCTGTGTTTTATCTTTAAGTACTTTTAGTATTCTTCTATGATGTACAAAGATCATTTTGTATGGAGCGTCTGTTTACTGTCCATATCACTGAAGCCAGTAGTTGGCAGTGACCGTATCGCATTTTAAGTTTAGAGTTTTTCATGTGCTAGAGGTGCTCAGAATAACCACAGGTTTCAGTTTGAGCCAGAAGAATTTTGGAGGTCCTCACATTAAGCGGATAGATGCCAGAATTTCAAAAGTCACATGTAGACAGTCAGATGCTTTGTCACTTTGCTATGTAAGTCAGCCATGGGCTAAATCAGTTCAGTTCAGTCGCTCAGTCATGTCCAATTCTTTGTGACATCATGGACTGCAACACGCCAGGCTTACCTGTCCATCACCAACTCTTAGAGCTTACTCAAACTGATGTCCATTGAGTCAGTGACGCCATCCAACCATCTCATCCTCTGTCGTCCCTTCTCCTCCCACCTTCAATCTTTTCCACCATCAGGGTCTTTTCAAATGAGTCAGTTCTTCACATCAGGTGGCCAAAGTATTGGAGCTTCACTTTCAGGATCAGTCCTTCCAACAAACATTCAGGACTGATTTCTTTTAGGATGGACTGGGTGGATCTCCTTGCTGTCCAAGGGACTATCAAGAGTCTTCTCCAACACCACAGTTTAAAAGCATCAATTCTTTGGCGCTCAGCTTTCTTTATAGTCCCACATCCATACATGAGTACTGGAAAAACCAAAGCTTTGACTACATGGACTTTTGTTGGCAAAGTAATGTCTCTGCTTTTTAATATGCCGTCTAGGTTAGTCATAACTTTCCTTCCAAGTAGTAAGCATCTTTTAATTTCCTGGCTGCAATCACCATCTGCAGTGATTTTGGAGCCCAAGAAGATCAAGTCTGTCACTGTCTCTATTGTTTCCCCATCTATTTGCCATGAAGTGATGGGACCAGATGCCATGATCTTAGTTTTCTGAATGTTCAGTTTTAAGCCAACTTTTTCACTCTCCTCTTTCACTTTCATCAAGAAACTCTTTAGTTTTTTGCTTTCTGCCATAGGGTGGTGTCATTTGCCTGAGGTTATTGTTATTATCCTGTCAATCTTGATTCCAGTCTGTGCTTCATCCAGTCCAGCATTTCTCATGATGTACTCTGCATATAAGTTAAATAAGCGGGGTGACAGTCTACAGCCTTGATGTACTCCTTTCCTACTTTGGAACCAGTCTGGTTCCATGTCCAGTTCTAACTGTTGCTTCTTGATCTGCATACAGATTTATCAGGAGGCAGGTCAGGTAGTCTGGTATTCCCATCTCTTGAAGAATTTTCCACAATTTGTTGTGATCCACACAGTCAAAGGCATTGGTGTAGTCAATAAAGCAGAAACAGATGCTTTTCTGGAGCTTTCTTGCTTTTTTGATGATCCAATGGATGTTAGCAATTTGATCTCTGGTTCCTCTGCCTTTTCTAAATACAGCTTGAACAGCTGGAAATTCATGGTTCATGTACTGTTGAAGCCTGGCTTGGAGAATTTTGAGCATTATTTTGCTAGCATGTGAGATGAGTTTAATTGTGCAGTAGTTTGAATATTCTTTGTCATTGGAATGAAAACTGACCTTTTCCAGTCCTGTGACCACTGATGAGTTTTCCAAATTTGCTGGCATATTGAGTGCAGCACTTTCACAGCATCATCTTTTAGGATTTGAAACAGCTCAACTGAAGTTCCATCACCTCCACTAGCTTTGTTCGTAGTGATGCTTCCTAAGGCCCACTTGACTTTGCATTCAAGGATGTCTGACTCTAGGTGAGTGATCACACACCATCACGGTTATCTGGGTCATGAAGATCTTTTTTGTACAGTTCTTCTGTGTATTCTTCCCACCTCTTCTTAATATCTTCTGATTCTGTTAGGTCCATACCATTTCTATCCTTTATTGGGCCCATCTTTGCATGAAATGTTCCCTTGGTATCTCCAATTTTCTTAAAAATATCACTAGTCTCTCCCATTCTATTATTTTCCTCTATTTCTTTGCATTGATCACTGAGGAAGGCTTTCTTATCTCTCCTCACTATTCTTTGAAACTCTGCATTCAAATGGGTATATCTTTCCTTTTCTCCTTTGCTTTTAGCTTCTCTTTTTCTCAGCTATTTGTAAGGCCTCCTCAGATGACCATTTTGCCTTTTTGCATTTCTTTTTCTTGGGGATGGTCTTGATCCCTGCCCCCTGAACAGTGTCATGAACCTCTATTCATAGTTCTTCAGGCACTCTATCTATCAGATCTAATCCCTTGAATCTGTTTGTCACTTCCACTGTATAATCATAAGGGCTTTGATTTAGG
This sequence comes from Oryx dammah, assembly GCF_014754425.2. Classification (NCBI taxonomy): domain Eukaryota; kingdom Metazoa; phylum Chordata; class Mammalia; order Artiodactyla; family Bovidae; genus Oryx; species Oryx dammah. The sequence goes on from NW_024070191.1 coordinate 16,879,133, forward strand.
TCATACCTGAATGGCCTATTGTTTTTCCCTACTTTCTTCAATTTAAGTGTGAATTTTAAGTACAAAACAAAACATATCAAAGGCTGAGAGAATTTTGCCAGGAGAACACACTGGTCATAGCACACACCTTTCAACAACACAAGAGAAGACTCTACACATGGACACCACCAGATGGTCAACACTGAAATCAGATTGATTATATTCTCTTCAGCCAAAGATGGAGAAGCTCTATACAGTCAGTAAAAACAAGACCGGGAGCTGACTGTGGCTCAGATATTGGGCTAAATAGTCTGATCTTTTTATGTTACAAACATTTTCTATAGTGGACTCTTTTGAGAGTGGAAGAAATCACTGCTAGTAAGTATCCCGGGACACAGACATCATGAGGGCTTACTGGAACTTAGAGCCACCTACTTACCAGGGAATCGCTAGTTGTCTGCTTCTATTTTGAGAACTTAAATATTGACTTTGATATCTATCAATTCAGTTCAGTTCAGTTGCTCAGTCATGTCCGACTCTTTGTGACCCCATGGACTGCAGCACTCCAGGCTTCCCTATCCATCACCAATTCCCAGAGCTTACTCAAACTCATGTCCATTGAGTTGGTGATGCCAGCCAACCATCTCATTCTCTGTCATCCCCTTCTCCTCCCACCTCCAATATTTCCCAGCATCAGGGTCTTTTCCAATGAGTCACTTCTTCACATCAGGTTGACCTTTAAAGCAGGAAATTTACCCCATGCAAATCTCTTTGAAATGTAGATTCACCGTTTAGAATCATGCTTCGTCCTTTCATACCGTATGTCTTACCGGTGTCCTTCCTACTTCTTTATGTTGGTTGATAGAAAACACAAAACTTGTTTTTATTAATATTTTAAATAAGAGACTTGAAACAAGGTAATTGGGCCTCTGAAAAATCAGGCCTTAAAAAAATTGCCAGTTGCTCTGTTGTCAGAGTCTTCATCTATAAGACAGTGTTGATGATGATGTTTCATGGGCGACTACTATATGCCAAGCATTGTGATATGTGCTTCTCACATGTGAACTCCCTTCGTCTTTCCAACAGCACTATGAATCATCCAGATTTGCTTTCTTTTACAAAAAAAGAAAAATCAAGCATTGATATGGTTGCTTAATTTTCACAAAGTGACCCAGCTAAGTCACCCAGAGGAAGCTTCTGCATTCAAACTGGGATACAATTCCAAACTCCATACCTTTTTCATAAACTGCACCACCTTCTTAGAATCTTTGTTAGACATATTATGACACAGCATAATGTGTCCTCCTGACACAGCAGTATGATCAGCCTTGTTTCCATGGCTGAGCTTTATATTAATATTAGGGATTAGTGAGGATACATATGGGGTCATTCAGAAGCAAAACACGCTGGTCATCTGTCAGTGCATAAAGACAGAGGCTGTCCACGTTACCTCCAATGTAATAAGCCCCTTTTTACCTAAACCACAGCCAATGATATTGACAGGAGACAGTAAATCATAAACTGTGGGACTGGAAGATGGAGTTTTGACACTGAAAGTTGTTTTACACTGTTTATTCTTGTCTGAATCATAAAAGAGAATAGCTCTGAAAACTTCCCTTGAGAAGCCACTGAGTTTTGAGGGTTTGCTACTTAGAACTGGTAACAGTGGAAGGTACAAGGTTGGAAATGTTGAGATTTGTTTGCGAGCAGAGTTAAGAGAAGGACTTCCCCGGTGGCGTAAGTGGTAAAGAATCTGCCTGCCAATGCAGGAGACATAAGCGACGCAGGTTGGCTCCCTGGGTAGGGAAGATCCCCTGGAGGAGGAAACGGCAGGCCACTCCAGTGTTCTTGCCTGGGGAATCCCATGGGCTAAGGAGCCTGGCAGGCTACAGTCTGTGGGTCACAAACAGTTAGACACAACTGAGTATGCACACACACACAGTAAAGAGAGCTGAGCTTTCGGATAAGCTAAAAGGTGAGAGTGCAAGAGCAAGCTAGCAAGGTGATGGAGGGCTTGGCAGGATATGCCAACTTTGGCAGGTCCAGCCATCACTTCAAAGGGCAGCTTCAAAGCAGACTACACAGGAAGAAGGATAGCACAGCTCAGCCCCTACAGACTTGGTGATGACTTGGTCACGGGTTCTGAGATTCAGAGGTAAAATCAATACTGCTGCACTCCGCAGAGATGTATTTGACACATGAGCAACAGCAGAAGACCTTTAGATGGAAGAGAGATGAGTCTTGCCTGTGGCTAGCCAAGGAATGGTTGAAAGTAAAAGCATGTTTATAAATCAGTAAGAAAAGACAAGTTTCAGCCAAGTGTTCTCTGAACGCATATTAATCACGCATTATATTCTGAAATGGCTTCTTGGACCAGGCAAGTAATAGATGAATAAAGTCAGCCAAGATAAGAAAAACAGCAGTTGCTGGCATTTATGGTAAATTGATGCCTGCTTACCATGGCTAAAAGAGCAGTCATTTATATCCAGAAGATTCCCTTCTTGTAAAATGTGGATTCCACATTGGCAAATTGTATACTTTTTCAAAAGAAGCTAGGTTACTATATGAAATTTCCTAATTTTTAAATGTGAAGTTATTCAATTGAAATGTTTTATAAACAGGAAAACAAAGACTACAACCCACAACAATCACTGCAATAGAAATATATTTGCTGAATGAATTTGGTTTAATTTGGTTTAATTTCGCCAGTTTAAGACTTGGGATCAAATTTTTGAAATTATCTTTGGGAAACTGGGTAAGGGAAGATTCAATCTGAAAGGAGCTATATGGAGTTTTGTAAGAGAATATATAGACTTCAAAGTGACTGAATCTGAGTATACCCTCAGAATATAGTCCAAAGGAGAAATAAAACCTACAAGAAAATCCTAAGGTTAATACTTATAGAAAGGAAAAGTCACTAATTTGCTACATGCAGACATATACACACAGGATTTCTCTCTATAAGACCAAATCAGCCTATAAGACTAAATCAGAAAGAGTAAATTAAAAGAATAGAAGCAAAAATAAGAAATACACTAATCTTTCAATTTCTTATCAAAGACTAGACACCCAGTGATAATGACAAAGTAAAAGACTAAACAACTTCCATATGTATCATACAGCAAACATGGGTTTTAGTCACAGTTTGACATTAAACTGCAGATTTTATAGATGTATTTGCTGCAATAAAATTTCCTTAATCTTAGCACTGGTTGTGATTTATGTTTGTTTAGGTAAATTCCTGTGCACTCTGTACCCAAATTTCTTAATTAATCAATAGTAACAGAAGTAGTTTAGCTCATGTGATTGCTTTGAGAAATAATTTAAACAACATTAATTTTAAAACTGTATTAGGCATGATATGTATTTAATGTCTACTGGTGATTTTATTTTTGGAGAACATAACTGGTGCCGTATGAGCAATGTAAATATAGCATTGACCTACTGTGTCAGTGACAAAAGAAGATTAGTCTTTTCTCTAAAGGTTGGAATTACCCTTACTGATAATATTCATTGCATACCAATTTAGACTATGCATTGTATTTCTGTCAGTGAATGTTTTCCTTGGTTGTTTTCTGAGTAAAACAAATTGGATGTAGGATCAAGGTATATCATTCAGGCAACCTTCCTTCAAAAGTAATTAGGGTCTTACTCACTTAAAACCAGATAATTACATTTAATGTAATCCTAAGAGGGCCCAAGGATTGTTTTCCATCCGTGGATACATGAGAAATGGAACAAATTAACTTTCCTGACCACTGAAGTTAAGGAGAATGAGGAACAGAAAAGAAGGCTGAATCTAAACATTTAATTTTATCCATTTATTCTTTTTAAGAGTTACTTTTTAAAAGATTTTTTTGATGCAGGCCATTTTTTAAGTCTCTACTGAATTTGTTACAGCATTGCTTCTGTTTTATGTTTTGGTTTTTTTGGCTGCGAGGCATGTGGGATCTCCGCACCTTTACCAGGGATCTAACCTATGTCCCTGCGCTGGAAGTTGACGTCTTAACCACTGCTCTGCCAGGGAAGTCCCTTATCCATTTATTCTTACACAGCCCTCAAGGGACTTTTGTTTATCAAAAGGGATGTGTGGAAACTGTTAGGATGTTCCATTAGACCCATCCAAAAATCTGTGTTGGTCTCCAGTGCCTCTGACTCATTCAGTGACCAGCCCAGCCTGGTTCTGCACCAGAATTCCCACCAGATGAGAGTCAGACGGAACTCATCCACTTGGCTCCAATTTACCCAGAGAGGGGAAAAATGCATATGTCTGGGTATCACATTCTGCTCAATTTATCCTCATAAACAGGACATCACTCCCAACTCAAAATGCATTTGGATACTCAGTAATGTCTGACCCAAACCAGGCTGGCTGTAATAGGTAAATAAATTTACACTTGGTCTAGGAACTAGGTTGGTTGATACACAAAGATTTTAGGAGTAACATCATTAAACTAGAACAGAAGAGGTATTGAAGGGAAAGAGGGGCTTAGGAATATAAAAGTGGGCAGGTATTGCTAATAATGACCAAGAAGAAAAAAAACCTAGCTGTTTTCAGAAGTGAGCAGTCATCCCTATTGCAAGTATTTCTAGAAACTGAATCTAGATGAAGCTTGGAATATGCTGTATACCACAAAACATTCAAAAAAACTTATATTTAATTTGTTTTTCTTATGATTTCTCTGTTGTTTGGTATAAAAAAATTACTAAATCACTCCAGTAGTGTCATGGCAAACCACTCCAGTGTTCTTGCCTGGAGAATCCCAGGGATGGGGGAGCTTGGTAGGCTGCCGTCTATGGGGTCTCACAGAGTCGGACACGACTGAAGCGACTTAGCAGCAGCAGTGTCTGACTAAGTCACATTCCCAGATATGTTTCAGTCTCTACCCTTGTTGTTGTTCTAAGTCCAACTCTTTGCGATCACATGGACTGCAGCACCAGACTTCCCTGTCCTTCAGTATCTCCTGTAGTTTGCTCAAATTTATGTCCACTTCCCTACCAAAAGAAATAAAATGAAAAAAAAAATTGGATCAAATAAAAGCTATTTTAATGATTTTAAATTTTAGTCTACCAATTTCTAAAATGAATTGAGAAATTTACATACAACTTATAATGGTCACTGTAGCTCAAGCTTATTTTATTTAAAAATGTTTATTCTAAATATACCATGGCTCATATTTCCTTCTTTGGGTAGGTATTTGAGACACATTTCTGTGTGTTGAAATGACCTTTTAAATTTTGAACACCTAGACTATGGCTTTGTGGTATCAAAGCTTGGCATCGCATGTGACCCTTTATGGCTGAATACTTTTCAAGCAGTAAGCATGTACTCTGACACCATGTGGATAAAATCATGATGCTTTGTGAGGGATAGTGCACAAGGACGAAAGTGTGGACTTTGTCCGTCTTGTTCTATGTTGTTAATCTCTTTCATGGAGGAGAGTCCCTTGGACTGCAAGGAGATCCAACCAGTCCATTCTGAAGGAGATCAGCCCTGGGATTTCTTTGGAAGGAATGATGCTAAAGCTGAAACTCCAGTACTTTGGCCACCTCGTGTGAAGAGTTGACTCATTGGAAAAGACTCTGATGCTGGGAAGGATTGGGGGCAGGAGGAGAAGGGGATGACAGAGGATAAGATGGCTGGATGGCATCACTGACTCGATGGACATGAGTCTGAGTGAACTCCGGGAGTTGGTGATGGGCAGGGAGGCCTGCATGCTGCGATTCATGGGGTCACAAAGACTTGGACATGACTGAGCGACTGAACTGAACTGAGCTGAAGGCTTATTTCACAGTTAGTGCTCAAAAACACATGTCGAATAAATGAATCAATGTTTCCCAATTGTTTTCTTTAAAAATATCAGAAGTGTAAGGGTGATGATAATAAGCACTGAAATCTAGTTAGAGAGGTCTCTAACAGAGGTCAGTAAAAACTGATCTCTTTTACTCACTATGAACATACAGTCAAAATAGTATTTAAGAATAAGATGAACCTTGACTGTCCACTAAACTTGGCTCTGTCAGTATTTTTAGGTGACTGAGATGTCTTTGACCTACATGATCTACAATTATTAATATATAGTAATGTTATACACCACTTCTTGATAACTGCCTGTTTCATCATTCAAAACACTTTTGCGTAGGCTACCAAGATATGTATAATATCAGTGTGTTTTGAAGGTGACAACGGTTTGAAGACTATGAAAAATAAATACATATATTTGGAAGAGAAAGGCAATCCCAAGTTTATATGTATCAAACAGGTCTATATTTCTCACCAATAGCATCTCCCAATTGTCTCTAATTCCTGCCTGACTTGAAATTTCTTAATCTAATAATTTGGCTAGAGAGTAGGAAGGCTCTATATTTACCAAGCACTGTAACTCTTATGTTATTACCATGATATTAGATGCCATGAGTGGTAAAAAGTGTATGATGTTTTTATGAAGATCACAGTTTTCTTTTCTATATGAAAAAACTAGAAATATCTGTTGTCGTCCCATCACTCAGTCATGTCCCAGTTGCAACCTGGATTATAGCACATGCTCAAACTCATGTCCATTGAGTCAGTGATGCCATCCAACCATCTCATCCTCTGTCACCCCTTTCTCCTTTTGCCTTCAATCTTTCCCCGCATCAGGGTCTTTTCCAGTGAGTCAGCTTTTTACATCAGGTGGCCAAAGTATTGGAGCTTCAGCTTCAGCATCAGTCCTTTCAATGAATATTCAGGGTTGATTTCCTTTAGGATTGACCAATTTGATCTCCTTGCAGTCCAAGGGACTCTCAAGAGTCTTCTCCAACACCACAGTTCAAAAGCATCAACTCCTCGGCACTCAGTATTCTTTACAGTCCAACTCTCACGTCCATACAAGACTACTGGGAAGATGATAGCTTTGATTATATGGACCTTTGTCGGCAAAGTGATGTCTCTGCTTTTTAATACACTGTCTGGGTTTGTCATAGTTTTTCTTCCAAGGACCAGGTGTCTACTTGGTGAAAAATGTGTAGACATTATAAAAACTCACATTAGTAGTCTGGAGCCTCAGAGCAGGATTATATGGTTAGGGTCTAAACCTTGATTTACTTTTCTAAAGATATCTTTAGTTGGCAAAACTATATAGTTGTATTATGTGAAGTGTTCTTGATCTACTATTTTTGGGTTAAACTGAGTGATATTACTATTGGAAAAGAGAAAAGTGCCCCCTACCCACAAAAAAGTCAAGCACCTTTAACCTGTATGCAAAATGATGGCACATAAAGGAGCTTCAACTATACAAACAGTTTAGATGCAGAATGTGCTTTTACATGAAAATTGGGCAAGCGTACTATAGTTGGCTTCTCGCATCACTTCTTCAGTAGGATAATGGAAAGACGAGGGGCTTATAAAACAGATGACCTGGACTGGAGTCATGTTTTGTAAATTAGGGCAAGTTTCTTAAGCATGCTAAGCTTCCATTTCTGAAGTATAAAATGGCTTAACAACCTTATCATAGCTTGTTGTGCAGATTAAATCAGTGTGTGGTAAAAGAGCAGAGCAATTAGATCCTCAGTAAATGTGAAGTCTAGACTTCTATCACGCTCATAGTTGTTTCCACAGAGTTTAACCAAAATTAGTTTTCATTTCATATGTTAGCTTTGTCTCTTTACTGAGTTAAATTATCATCGAGGAAATGGCCAAAAGGTACACAAAAGATGTTCAGTATCATTCCTCAGTTCAGTTCAGTCGCTCAGTCGTGTCCGACTCTTTGCGACCCATGAATCGCAGCACGCCAGGCCTCCCTGTCCATCACCAACTCCCAGAGTTCACTCAGACTCACGCCCATCGAGTCGGTGATGCCCTCCAGCCAGCTCATCCTCTATCATCCCCTTCTCCTCCTGCCCCCAATCCCTCCCAGCATCAGAGTCTTTTCCAATGAGTCAGCTCTTCGCATGAAGTGGCCAAAGCATTGGAGTTTCAGCTTCAGCATCATTTCTTCCAAAGAACACCCAGGACTGATCTCCTTCAGAATGGACTGGTTGGATCTCCTTGCAGTCCAAGGGACTCTCAAGAGTCTTCTTCAACACCACAGTTCAAAAGCACCAATTCTTCGGTGCTCAGCCTTCTTCACAGTCCAACTCTCACATCAATACATGACCACTGGAAAAACCATAGCCTTGACTAGACGGACCTTTGTTGGCAATGTCTCTGCTTTTGAATATGCTATCTAGGTTGGTCAGAACTTTCCTTCCAAGGAGTAAGCTTTGTTTAAATTCATGGCTGCAATCACCATCTGTGGTGATTTTGGGGCCCCCCCAAAGTAAAGTCTGACACTGTTTCCACTGTTTCCCCATCTATTTGCCATGAAGTGATGGGACAAGATGCCATGATCTTCGTTTTCTGAATGTTGAGCTTGAAGCCAACTTTTTCACTCTCCTCTTTCACTTTCATCAAAAGGCTTCTTTGTTCCTCTTCAGTTTCTGCCATAAGGGTGGTGTCATCTGCATATCTGAGGTTATTAATATTTCTCCCGGCAATCTTGACTCCAGCTTGTGCTTCTTCCAGCCCAGCATTTCTCACGATGTACTCTGCATATAAGTTAAATAAGCAGGGTGACAATATACATCCTTGACATAGTTCTTTTCCTATTGGGAACCAGTCTGTTGTTCCATGTCCAGTTCTAACTGTTGCTTCCTCAACTGCATATAGCTTTCTCAAGAGGGAGGTCAGGTGGTCTGGTATTACCATCTCTTTCAGAATTTTCCACAGTTTATTGTGATCCATACAGTCAAAGGCTTTGGCATAGTCAATAAAGCAGAAATAGATGTTTTTCTGGAACTCTGTCTTTTTTGATGATCCAGCAGATGGCAATTTGATCTCTGGTTCCTCTGCCTTCTCTAAAACCAGCTTGAACATCTGGAAGTTCATGGTTCACGTATTGCTGAAGCCTGGCTTGAGAATTTTGAGCATTACTTTACTAGTGTGTGAGATGAGTGCAATTGTGTGGTACTTTGAGCTTGCTTTGGCATTGCTTTTCTTTGGAATTGGAATGAAAACTGACCTTTTCCAGTCCTGTGGCCACTGCTGAGTTTTCCAAATTTGCTGGCATATTGAGTGCAGCACTTTCATAGCATCATCTTTGAGGATTTCAAATAGCTCAACTGGAATTCCATCACTTCCACTAGCTTTGTTTGTAGTGATGCTTTCTAAGGCCCACTTGACTTCACATTCCAGGATGTCTGGCTCTAGGTGAGTGATCACACTTCATGGGAAATAGATGGGGAAACAGTGGAAACAATGTCAGACTTTATTTTGGGGGCTCCAAAATCACTGCAGATGGTGACTGCAGCCATGAAATTAAAAGACGCTTACTCCTTGGAAGGAAAGTTCTGACCAACCTAGATAGCATATTCAAAAGCAAAGACATTACTTTGCCAACAAAGGTCCGTCTAGTCAAGGCTATGGTTTTTCCAGTGGTCATGTATGGATGTGAAAATTGGACTGTGAAGAAAGCTGAGCACCAAAGAATTGGTGCTTTTGACCTTTGGTGTTGGAGAAGACTCTTGAGAGTCCCTTGGACTGCAAGGGCATCCAACTAGTCCATCCTAAAGGAGATCAGCCCTGGGTGTTCTTTGGAAGGACTGATGCTAAAGCTGAAACTCCAATGCTTTGGCCACCTGATGCGAAGAGTTGACTCATTGGAAAAGACTCTGATGCTGGGAGGGATTAGGGGCAGGAGGAGAAGAGGACAACAGAGGATGAAATGGCTGGATGGCATCACCAACTCGATGGACATGAGTTTGCGTGAACTCCAGGAGTTGGTGATCGACAGGGAGGCCTGGCGTGCTGCGATCATGGGGTCACACAGAGTCAGACACGACTAAGTGACTGAACTGAACTGAACCGAAGTTGTTTCAGTCATGTCCGACTTTGTGCGACCCCATAGATGGCAGGCCACCAGGCTGCCCTGTCCCTGGGACTCTCCAGGCAAGAATACTGGAGTGGGCTGCCATTTCCTTCTCCAATGCATGAAAGTGAAAAGTGAAAGTGAAGTCGCTCAGTCATGTCTGACTCTTAGCGACTCCATCAACTCCAGCCTACCAGGCTCCTCCATCCATGGGATTTTGCAGGCAAGAGTACTGGAGTGGGGTGCCGTTTCCTTCTCCGATGTATATGTATGTATGTATGTGTGTATATATATATGTATATGTATATATACATATGTAATATATATATATGTGTTGTGTATATATGTTATATTTACATATGTGATATATGTGTTATATATACATATGTGATATATACTTATGTGATATATATATGTTATATATACTTATGTGATATGTATATATAATAGATTTATATATTGAAATTGAAGCAGAGTTATAGAGTGAAACTCAAACAGAGCAAGTCCTGCCCTCTATGTCCTCAACCTGCCTTTTGTCTGTAGAAAAACTTTAGTGAAAGAATAAATTTAATCAGATAAGTGAGAAAAGGCACAAACAAAGGAAAACAAAGAGCGAAAGGAGACTAGTTCAGTGTGTAAGGATAGTGAAGAGCCTTTAGTTCCTCCTCAGGGCTGTAGACTGTATCCTGATCCATGTCCTCTGAGCTGCCTTATAGATACTGAAACCCCCACTAAGTGCAAGGTGGTAACTATGTGATGACCAGACTGTAGCCATGAGATAACCTGCCACAGTCCTGAGAACTGGCCTCAAATAAAGGAGAAAACTGACCCTGAAACTAAAAGCTAACTGTATTTAAAACAATCAAGATGATGTTGATCATATCACTGATGACCAATTTCAAGAGGACTGTGCTGTTTTCTGCACATAGCCCCCTCCCTCCATCTATAAAAGTTCTTAAGCTTTTGTATTTTAAGCTCTTGTTCACTGGTTGTCAGGGTCAGGGCGGGAGGAGGGGGTGTTGGCTTTTGGACAGGAATCTCAATACCCCACCTTGTCCCCCATTGCTGGCTTCTGAGATAAAGCAAACTTTCCTTTCTACCAATTTAATGGTGATTATAGCTAACAATACTGTATTATACATTTGCAAGTTTCTAAGAGGGTAGAACTTAAATATTCTTACCACAAAAGCAAGTGGTAATGATGTGAAATGGATGTGTTAACTAACTTCATTCACATATATATGTGTATGAAATAATCATATTGTACCCCATAACCTTATACAATCGGAGAAGGCGATGGCACCCCACTCCAGTACTCTTGCCTGGAAAATCCCATGGATGGAGGAGCCTGGTAGGCTGCAGTCCATGGGGTCACGAAGAGTCGGACACGACTGAGTGACTTCACTTTCACTTTTCACTTTCATGCATTGGAGAAGGAAATGGCAACCCACTCCAGTGTTCTTGCCTGGAGAATCCCAGGGACGGGGGAGCCTCATGGGCTGCCGTCTCTGGGGTCGCACAGAGTCGGACACGACTGAAGCGACTTAGCAGCAGCAGCAGCAGCAACCTTACACAATATTGTATGTCAAAAGTTATATCTCAATAAAGTTAGAAAACATAAAATTGAGGATAACGATCAGGTTTAACTCTTCTCTTTAATACCACCTGGTGGCTCAGATGGTAAAGAATCTGCCTGCAGTTCAGGAAACCTGGGTTCGATCCCTGGGTTGGGAAGATCCTCAGGTGAAGGAAATGGCAACCCACTCCAGTGTTCTTGCCTGGACAATCCCATCGACAGAGGAGCCTGGCGGGCTACAGTCTATGGAGTTGCAAATAGTCAGAGATGACTGAGTGACTAACATTTAATACCAGTATTCAGTTATAACAGTGTGGTAGGGAAGTTAGTAGCTTGAGAAATAGGTTCTCTCATCTGCTGACTGATACTGTTTCATCTATATCTGTCTATCATCAATCTCAGATTTTTTATACCATAATATAAATATTACTTCAACATTTCTGTGTTTATTATGAAATTTTGTATTTTATTCTTTAAATACTTGAAAAAAATCACAGAAGTGCTATATAAATAGTAGAAGCTCATGATTATAGCTTATTACATAAACACTAGGTTCTTTTTATGGTGATTAATTCATTCAGATAAATTATAGAAGAAAACATATTTTTTTCTGAAAACATATCTAGAATCAAGCTTCAAGTTCTAAGCTTACAACATTCTGATTAATAACAATAAAGCCAACAGCTCTTATTTAACCAGAAGAACAACTGACTTATCCCAGAAAGACTTGTTATTTGTTGGGTTTAAACATCTCTTCTCATATGCAGCACTTTATTTAATTACTTAAAGAGACTTTCAGTTTCTGTTTATAAAAATAGCTGTAAAAGCAGTTTAAAATAAGTAACACCAGTATAATGTTTTATGACAGGATTTCAAAGTGATTTTAACAAAATTCCATCACAAATTTCAAAGTGATAAACTCATATTCCTAGTGACACATATTTCCAGAAAGGGAGTTAAATCCAAGTCTGTATACATAATCATGAAATGATAATGTGCTAAAGAACTACTTTGCTCTAACTCTGAAAAAATGCAATCTCCTAAATGGCTAAATTCACATGTGTGAAGGGTAGAAGGTAAAGATACAGATCACAAAACAGTTCCCAACACTTTTTCACCTCCTCCCCAAACAAAGTGGTAATCTGGATTTACTAGTCATGGAATTATTTTTTTAAGCAAGAGCTTTTTTTCCCCCTTTTATTTACACTGCAATTTAAAAAAAAATCTGTTTTTAGTTTTTTAAGGAACCTCCATACTGTTCTCCATAGTCATTGTATTAATTTACATTCCCACCAACAGTGCAAAAGGGTTCCCTTTTTTCCACACCTTCTCCAGCATTTATTGGTTGTAGATTTTATGACAATGGCCATTCTGACCAGTGGACACAACATTGTAAAGCAGTTATACACCAGTAAAATTTTTTTTAAATGTCTAGAAGGATTAGTATGTATACAGGAATGTTTTATTAAACATATTTATAGTGTATTGGAGATAAAGAATCTTTTTGATAGAATTTAGAAGGTAAAGATTTTTTTTTGGAGTATAGTTGACTTACAATATTATAATATTAGTTTAGAATGGCACCCCACTCCAGTACTCTTGCCTGGAAAATCCCATGGACAGAGGAGCCTGGTAGGCTGCAGTCCATGGGGTCGCTAAGAGTCGGACACGACTGAGCAACTTCACTTTCACTTTTCACTTTCATGTATTGGAGAAGGAAATGGCAACCCACCCCAGTGTTCTTGCCTGGAGAATCCCAGGGATGGCGGAGCCTGGTGGGCTGCCATCTATGGGGTCGCACAGAGTTGGACACGACTGAAGCGACTTAGCAACAGCAGCAGTGTTGGTTTCAGGTAAACAGCGAAGTGATTCAGTTATACATTTTTTTCAGATACTATTCCATTCTAGGTTATTGCATGATATTGAATTCCCTGTACTATATGATAAATTCTTGTGTCTATTTTATATATAGTGGTGTATATCTGGTCATCCCATACTTAGAAGTTAAACATTTTAAATACGTCAATACATTTCTAAGTTAGAAAAACTCATCTGGCTTCTGTGATAATATAAGTGAAAGTAAAAGTGAAGTCGCTCAGTCGTGTCTGACTTTTCGACCCCATAGACTGTAGCCTACCAGGCTCCTCCGTCCATGGGATTTTCCAGGCAAGAGTACTGGAGTGGGGGGCCATTGCCTTCTCCAGAGGATCTTCCCGACCCAGGGATCGAACCCGGGTCTCCTGCATTGTAGGCAGACGCTTTACCGTCTGAGCCAAACTGCTACTTAATCTCATTTTCTTTCCTGTCTTCTTTGTAGACTACTCTGTTCACATTGATGTTGCCCAGGTGTGCCCTCTTCCCTTACTGACTTGTACATCCATTCTCTGGATTTAACTGTCACATCACTGTCGCCGTATATATACAGATATTTGTTGTTGTTTAGTCCCTAAGTCGTGTCCAACTCTTTGTAGCCCTATGGACTGTAGCCTGCCAGGCTTCTCTGTCCATGAGATTTCCTAAGCAAGAATCCTGGAGGAGGTTGCCATTTCCTTCTTCAGGGGATCTTCCCAACCCAAGGATCCTACTCCAGGGGATATTTCAGACCTAGGGATCCAACCCATGTCTCCTCCACTGGCAGGTGGATTCTTTACTGCTGAGCCACCAGGGAAGCCTTATATATACACACACACACACACACACACACACACATATGTATATGTATATACAGATGAAAAATAGAAAATATCAGGATCTAAGTTTCTCTAAGTGTTGTTCCCAATGCTGGATATAATCCCACGTAACTGGATATCCAAAGAAACATTAAAATGTGACTAATACTCAAAACAAAAGGCAATCAGTACACACTTCTGTGCTATACTAAAACCCACTGAAATAAACACATTAAATGAGTAAATTATATGCTATGTGAATTATATCTCAGTCTGGCTGTTATAGCAACAGGCTATCAGTGGAAGTTCAGCTCTGAGATGATCCGTATGGAATTGGCAGACAAGGTTATAAAAGCGATTGTAGTTTCTAGGCTCTGCTCTAAAAAAAGAAGAAAAGTACCTATAATGAATAAACACATACATCTTTACAGGAAAACTGTAATGACATGAGTTGACCTGACTCCAGAAGATAGTGAAGGACTGGGGCACCTGGTGTGGTATGGTCCATTGGATCGCAAAGAGTCGGACACAACTGAATGATTGAACAGCAGCAATCTAAGGAACCAAATGGAAATTACAGGGAAAATGTCTATTAGAGATACATATAGATTTAGATGTAAAAATATGTCTATATATGTATGTATGTATTTATCTCTATCTGTATATCTACCTATGTTATAATTTTCACCCAGGATTTTCCACTTGAGATTTATTCTAATAGATACAAGTGTCATTGGGCTTCCCAAGCAGTGCTAGTGGTAAAGAACCTGCTTGACAACGCAGGAGACCTAAGAGACGCTGAGTTCATTCCCTGGGTCAGGGAAGATCCCCTTGAGAAGGGCATGGAAACCCACTCCCGTGTTCTTGCCTGGAGATTCCATGGACGGAGAAGCCTGGCAGGCTGCAGTCCAGGGGCAGCAAAAAGTTGGACACAACTGAGTGAGTGGACACGTGCACAAGCATCACTGGGCATCTTTGCATCTTTATGCACCCGAACCCAACATATTAAAACTTGAGCTCAACATCTGCTGTAAAACTCCATCTCCTGCCATGCCTGCACAGAGGTTGATGACTTGAAGTATTTCTCTTGAGAAAACTTTACAAAAGCTGTACTTCTTTTTGGTTACTCTATATAGTTGCTGCTGCTGCTGCTAGTTACTCTAAATATATTTTTAAAAACCCTTTAAAAATGTTATATAAATAAAAGTCGGTTCATACTTTTCTATTTTCTTTTGAAAATACATCCCAGGCTTGAAAATGGTGATTTAGTAATAGCAGACTATATCTATCAATACTTGTGTATGCACACATGTGTGCTCAGTTGTCCCTGACTCTATGCAACCCCCCTGGACTGTAGCCCACCAGGCTCCTCTGTCCACAGGCAAGAATACTGGAGTGGGTTGCCATTTTGTCCTCCAGGTGATCTTCCCGACCCTGGGATCAAACCCACATCTCCGGCTTTGGCAGGTGGATTCTTTGCCACTGAGCCACCTCAGAAGCCCACGTACACAAATTATTTATTTATCCACAATTATCCCTTTACTTTCTATTTTCCCATGCTGTCATTTTGAACTTTTAAAACCCTGAAGTCTTAAGAACTTCTCTCAGTGAAAGTCTCAAGATTATCACCCTGTTTATTCTAATAAAAACAAAAAACAAGGCATCTTAGAAGACTGATTATAATAGCCATTATCTAGGCACAAAAAAGGAAAGGGAACAAGAAGATATCATACAGAATTAACAAAGCGTAAACAATGTTTCATGTTATACTAAAGGCATTTTGTTTAAAATTACATGGCTCAGGTAGCATAAAAATGCCACCGAAGTGGAGAAACAAAACGTTAAGAATCAGATTCATTACAGCTGGTTTGGGTCTGAAGAGTTCAACTCCAAAGCCATCGTCTCTGCCATCTCAGTTTTACAATGACATTTTCAGGATGCAATGCTCGCTCATTGGATCTTCATTTTCTCTGTGAAATGGCAACAGGAGTCAGTAGCCATGGAATTGCTGGAGGGCCCCTAATAAATACTTGGATTTATTGAAGGAAAATAGCTGTACACATTTGTACAGATATGTAAAACAAGGCAAACTAAGGCATTACACTGGGCCCACTGAGTTTCTTCCATTCTTTTTTTTTGAAATGGAAATATTCTTATCTGGGCAAAGGGTAGATGTGGTTTCTTATGAATAGCAACTATATGGAAACTTTTATCTGTGGAACTGTTCATAAGATTAAAATACTTACATACAACCATTGCCTCTTTGTCAAGAAATTAGCTGCAAATTAACTTACTGACAGAAAATCACACGTGTTGCATGTGTACACATTTACATATATACACACATATTTGCATATTTAATCTCCTCAGTCGAAATCTTTTTCTGCTTCTAAATTCAAACATGCCCTAGAAATGAAGACTCCATTTTATGAACAAAGATGAAATAATCCTTGCATATTAGATCTTCTTTAACTAATGAAGAATTCATGTTAAAAGAATAATCAGTTCTTGAGGACTGTGAGTTATTTTTGTTTGCTTTTCTTTTCCATAATGGTTTATTACCGGATATTGAATATCGTTTCATGTGCTATACAGGAGGACCTCATCATTTATTTTATAGATGATATTTTGCACTGTTAAATCCTGAACTCCTAATTTATTCCTTCCCTCCCTTCCCTTTGGTATACTTAAGTATGTTTTCTATGTCTGTGAGTCTGTTTCAGTTTTGTAAATAAGTTCATTTGTATCATATTTTAGAACTTATAAGTGAAGCCATATGATATTTTTCTTTCTCTTTCTGATTTAGTTCACTTAGTATGATAATTCTCAGGTCTACCCAAGTTGCTGCAAATGGCGTGATTTCATTCTTTTTATAGCTGAGTAATGTTCCGTGTGTGTGAGTGTGTGTGTGTGTGTGTGTAGTCACCTGCAAATTGGCACTTGTCATGGGCACTTGCCATCTACCTCTACAAAGATTAAATCATGTGCTGCTGCTGCTGAACTCCACCATGCCCTGAAGGGGCTCAAGAGGAGAGCAGAAATGAGGCACTCTGCTCTGGGGAAACTGGCAGGACAGGTCTTCAGAGAGTTGATAGTCCCAGGAGCTGACTTTATGAGCCCAATTCTTGTTATCTCCTCATATCTAGAAAAGCACCAAAATCCTTCATGGGGACGACTGTTTTTTGTGACTAGTAGAAGCTTCATGAGATCAACAGAAACTTTCTAGAAACTAAACATGCTTGATGGCATGCATTCCCCCTTTAACAAAATCACATATATACTGTCCTTCCCCCCTGCTTCTTTGGAGCAATTTCTCAGAGCTATTTGATGTGCTATCTCCCAGGCTGCAGTCCTCATATTGCTCCAAGTAAAACTTATTTCACACCTCTCATGTTGCGGATCTTCTTATCCACTCACCTGTCAGTGGACATTTAGGCTGCTTCCATAGCACTTGCCGATAGGGCTATGAACACTGAGGGTACGTATCTTTTCAAATTAGAGTTTTCTCTGGATATATGCTCAGGAATGAGATTTCTGGATCGTGTGGCTAAGTTTTAATATATTTAAACCCTCACCCAAAAGAAAAATGTAAATTATTCTCTATTTAGGTTTCTACTTAGCATGTAAATTTTGGAAATTATTTAATGAAGTTAAGACAGTCAGAATTATTCTGATATAAAATATAATCAATAATATTTAGTAATGTATAATTGAATTGTATTTTAGTGAATGTTAGAATAATGGTATATACATTAAACCACAGGCATCTTAAGGGTTTTAAAATGTGTGGTTAGGGGATTTTCCAGCTGCCATATATTCTGCCAGATGCTTCAGTTTTTTATCTACTCCACAGTTTGGGAATGAAGAACTTATTTTGCAGAAGTGCAGTTGCCTGCATTCCGATGGTTTTCTCCAGCTGTGCCACTGTTTGCAGCTCATGGCCATAGCATCTCTGCTGATCAAACCCCTTGGTCTGAGTTTTAAAATGCTGCTTAAAATAACAAAAACTACAAGAGCTACTTTGAGTTACATAAATTTAGAGCTGAATAGTTACAGTTTGTTTTTGGATGGTTTTTTCAGATGAAATTGTATAACACAGTAGTGAAACTTACAAGGTTAAAAATTAAAGGTCGAAACAATATTTAAATAAGGTGTGAAACCTACTGCATAATCATATAGTTGGAGACTAGTTTCCAAAGTCACTACAGAAAACTGATCTCATCGGCTTATAAAGAGTGTTGTGTATATGAAGATATGTCTGCATAATAAAAGCTTAGATATCTCTGCCATGAACATTTGTAAGACAAATAACCTTTTCAGCAAACGTGTGTGCATGGGGGATAGTTTGAAACTCACAACACTTGTCAAGAGGAAATTAATTTCCACTTGAACTAAGCTAATGTGAATGTCAAAAATGCCCTTTGAAAGTTTAATCACAAGATAAAAGATCATGTCTAAGAGTAAATTTGCATATATAAAAACAATCTATAACACTGACTAAATGTTGTTTTATGACAACCCAGTTCAGTAAACAACCCGGCTTTGTGACCTTGGGTAAGTCATGTAGTTTCATTGTCTTCATATAAATAACTGATATGTGAGGACATCCTGAGACATTCATTCAATAACAGCAAAAACAATAAAGCAAGTCTACAATGTATTATTTTAAAAATTATACAAGATATTTATGCATATATATGTGTATAGATATGAATTATTTACTTAACTAATGGTTATACTTTCCTATTTGCATATTAATCATATATATATATTCACATACTTATGAAAAACTTAGTGTCTGGATTTGTTAATGTATTATACTTTTATAAAGTACTCTTCAAGTCAAAAGAGGAAAAATCCTACAGAATCTTTCCTTCTGGAGCACTAATAAGAGAGATTTGTTCAAAATTTTAAACCGATGGTTGAAAAATGTTGAAAAGTGATGAGGATCTCCATAAATAAGATAAATTAAAACTGCATGGCTAGAGTTTTGTGATATTTATGTAAAACACTATTAATTTTTATAGTTGTAAATCAAGCTGGCAAGATTCAAAAGTCATGTCCTTTTTAGACTTCCAGGTTTCACCGGGTTGGATGACTAAGATATACAGTAACAGTGGGTTTGTACACGCACGTATTTACCTCTATATACAGACCAAGCAAACAAATATGAAAAACCAAATGAAATAAAAGTTTGTTAAGATTTGTTAAACTGTGAAATAGGATAGAGTCCCCTTATAAAAGCAGATTCTGGGTGGCTCCGATGGTAAAGAATCTGCCTGCAGTGCAGGAGATCCCAGTTTGATTCTGGGTTGGGAAGATCCCCTGGAGAAGGAAATGGCAAGCCACTCTAGTATTCTTGCCTGGGAAATCCCATGGACAGAGGAACCTGGTGGGCTAAAGTCTAGGGGTTGCATAGAATTGGAATTGGCTTAGCGACTAACACACAACACACAAATAAAAGCAGAAGACAATTTGTTTTATTCGAGTTTGCCAAACCATTCTTTATATACCCTCATCACAGTAACATTCTGCATCAAGCAAAATCAGGATGTTTGTATCAGTACAGGGGAGGAATTAGAATTAGATATGAAATGAATTCTGTACTTATTCCAATTTCAGGGATCACAGAAAGAAAATAAAAATTAAACTTTAAAGCTGAAACATTCAGGACTAGGCTAACAAAAACTTAAATTTTTAAAATGAAAATTCAAAATTTTATGGGTATAGGAATATCACTGACTAATTTCATAATATGACAAACCACCTAGTGTTATCAGTGGGATTAATTCAGGCTGTCACTAAAAATAACACTGAGCGTTTGATGATTTATCCTTTGGTCTTCTTTTTTTTTAATGTTGTTAACAAGCTTAGTGCTTGGCAGTGAATGAATAAATGTATAGCTCAAAGGCAGTTTTCTCTAAAAAACTTGGTGATGCTTTCCTAGCAAAATTGTGCACTTTTTGGTTTATTCCTGTTTTTTAAATGTTGCTTCAGTGGGCTACCCAGGTGGTTCAGGGTAGAGTCTTCCTGCTAAGGCAGGAGATATGTGTTCAGTCCCTGGGTCAGGAAGATGCCCTGGAGAAGCAAATGGCAACCCAATCCTGGAAAATCCCATGGACAGAGGAGGGCTACAGTCCATGGGGTCACAAAGAGTGGGACTTAAGTCACAAAGACTTAAGCGATGGAGCACAGCACAAACTTTGCTTCAATATTCTGATTTTGTGTGTGTGTGTGTGTTTTCCCTGTGATTTTGTGGATTGCAAAGATCATAGTCTTTCTTCGTCCATTTATTCTGAACACGAAGTACAATATTAGTATATTCAAGGTAGTTAATAAGTATTTGACAAAATTAATGGGTGAAGGAATAAGTGATTGTATAGTGACACACGTCCTTAGACAGTATCAATTAGCCAGTTACAACTCAAGCTCATTGTTGTATTCATTCACAAATAGTGACAGAGTGCTTAATATAAATAAAACAAATGAACCCATAGATAGCCATCTGCTATCAATTTAGGATGTCATTCATGAGAATAAAAATAGAAGGCGAAGGAAACAGTGCCCCATGGTACACAGTGTCCCCGGCTGGAGGTCTGTGGGGAGGAGATTGAAGGTCATTATGGGCTCCGTAGAAAGCTACCTAGGTGGCCTTGGCTGCTTAACCCTTCTGGCTATCAGTTTCTTTATTTGTAATATAAAGGGATCACCTTAATGGTCTTTAAGTTCCCTGTATGTCTAACATTTTATTATGATGATTGATAGTTGTTTTGTTCAAGCACAAGCTCTGTAGGCTCCTCATCACAGATTGCTTGAGGCACAGGCATAAAATCATTATAAAGGGTATCAACAGGGGAAACCGTAGTTCTAAAATTATTTTCTGTGCAAAATACAGCAGCAACACAGAGGCGATGAAGGGTCAAGCAGTGGTGAAGACTTTGGTGTTCAGGATGGGGGTGGGCGAGAAAGCTTCAGTGTTGGAGAAAAGTGTCCCCCCCCCCCAATAGATACCCACGCTGGGATTTTAAGGATAAATTTTGCAGGGGCACAGCAGGGGATGTAACGGGATGAGCCCTTCCAAATGTCACAAACAGCAGGCGCAGAGACAAGAGGCTTGAAACAATGGGAACATAAAGGAAATTGGCAGTAGTTTGGTTTTGTTGGAGAATTAATTTGTGTGACAGGTTGGAGATTGGAATTGTGGGTTAACAGCCAGACCTAGAGAATCTTGAATTCCATGCCCGAGGGTGTGTAGACTTTCTTATTTGTTCCTCCTGAACCATTAGGAGGTTTTAAAGCAGGAGGGACAGGACAGACCATTGTTTAACAAAGATCCTGACGACTGCTCTGTAAAGATGAACTCAAGAGAATCAAACCAGAGGCATGTGGGTATTTTCAGAGGAAAGTGAGGTGACGTGAGAGACGGGCAGGTGGCAAACTGAAGCCACCACAGTGATGTGAAAAGTGGGGGCACGACGAGAGATTTATGAGAATCAATGACTTTTGGTAATAGAAATCGGGGAAGAATTATGGGAGAGAGGAGAAATTTTTTCAGGTTGGACAACGGGAGAGGATTTCATTAACGGAAATATGCAACATCGCAGCACAAACTTGTTCTCAGAAGAAAGATGCAGAATTTGCTTTTAAATATGTTGAATTTGAAATACCTCTGCAACAGTCCAGAGGGAACAGCCCATTGCAATTAGACTAGTATCCACAAACCTTTCTAGTCTTTTTTTCCCCTACATTCTATTTTTTTAAATTTTTTAATGGAGAAAAATTGCTTTAAAATGTTGATTCTGCTGTAAACACTGCAAATCAGCTGTAATTATACTTATATCTAGTCTCGTCTTAAAAGTCGAACATGGTGCTGCCACTCACCCTCATCTCCTACCACCTGTCTTCACCTGCTCTAGCCACACACCACTATTGTTACAGTCATGTGTTAAACTTTTCATTTTTCTTCCCCTGAGCTTTCACACTTACTCTTTATTCAGTTTAAACTAGACATTTATAGAGCTGTTTTATATTTACTCTCTCCCAGACATTTATAGAGCTGTTTTGTATTTGTTAAACCTTGGTTATTATGTCTCAGAATATCATCATCTTAGAATCACCTTGTAAGACTATCTCAGTGTTGCCTAATAACTCAGTCATCTTTAACAGCTCCCATTTTGCTTTGTCCAAAAGGGAAAATCCTACTCCTGTTAATTATTGCTTAGCTCTATAGCAATAAATTACCATGCTATGGGAATATGATTGTTCTTAAGGAACCATCAACAGCTATACATTCAAGTGTATGTACATAGGGCTTCCCTGGAAGCTCAGATGGTAAAGGATCCACCTGCCAGTGCAGAAGACTCAGGTTTGATCCCTGGGCCTCGAAGATCCCCTAGAGAAGGAAATGGCAGCCCACTCCGGTATTCTTGCCTGGGAAATCCCATGGACAGAGGAGCCTGGTGGACTACAATCCATGGAGTTGCAAAAGCATTGAACACGAGTTAGCGACTACCAACAAATATGTACATACATTAATATATAGAATCCCATGGACAGAGGAGCCTGGTAGGTTACAGTCCATAGGGTCACAAAGAGTCGGACACGACTGAGCGACTGCACTTTCTCTCTTTAATATACATAATTATATGTATATATAGTACTCTTGCCTGAAAAATCCCATGGACGGAGGAGCCTGGTGGGCTGCAGTCCGTGGGGTTGCAAACAGTCAGACACGACTGAGCGACTTCTCTCTCACTTTTCACTTTCATGCATTGGAGAAGGAAATGGCAACCCACTCAGTGTTCTTGCCTGGAGAATCCCAGGGACGGGGGAGCCTGGTGGGCTGCCATCTTTGGGGTTGCACAGAGTCC
Source organism: Oryx dammah (assembly GCF_014754425.2). Taxonomy (NCBI): domain Eukaryota; kingdom Metazoa; phylum Chordata; class Mammalia; order Artiodactyla; family Bovidae; genus Oryx; species Oryx dammah. Next base: position 16,902,111 of record NW_024070191.1, read on the forward strand.
GACACGACTGAAGCGACTTAGCAGCCGCAGAAGCAGCATAGTGTATATATATTTGTGTGTATACATAGACTATAACTTAAAACTCAGAAGAAACATCACCTTTGTATAAAATAAATCCATGAATAAAATAATAAAATATAAATTATAACTAATAGATACGTAACTCTAGTATAATCTATTAATATATGTATATGTAGCATGTATGTATGTAATTTAGATAAAAAGAGTATAAGCATTTATAATTATTTATTTAACTTGAGTGAAGTCACTTAGCGACTTTCTCTTTGCGACCCAGAATGCTGGAGTGGGTAGCCTTTCCCTTCTCCATTATTTAAATTAAATCAGTATATATTATATAGTTAGAAAAGTCTAGTTTATTATCCTTTCAACTAGATATTAATAAAGACAAGGTAGATTTATAAGACTGGTACATACTTAAAGCAATTTTACTCTACCCGTCAGTGTATTTGCCCTACATTGCAGCTGTTTGTGAATTTTTTTTCTAAGGCTGTAATTCTACCATGGGGCAGAGTGTACCAAAACAAACAGAAAGGGTCACAACCTTCTGTCTAACCTTTGCTATTTAAACCAAACTCCCAAACCTTTTGAAAATGTAAATTGCTCTGGCCTGTCTACTGAGAAGACAAGAACGTATAACAGAAGAATTATTTTTTGTAAAATGTAAATCTGATTTTTTTCTTCCCCTTGAGTACTTCTCAAGTGTTAAATTTAAAGACAGTTAATTATCATCCCTTCTTTAGAGCCCAAGAAAAACAATTTAGTGCTTAGTAAAATGAACATGCGATCTACCGTATAACTTGTTTTTTTTTTTTTGATAGGCAAGTAAGAAGAATTTACACATTGAAGCAAGAGAGACAATAACAGCGCTGTCTGGAGAAGACAGACTCTAGGAATAAGGGTTGACATTTGTTCAACCCAGTGACAAAAAGCAGTGGGTAGAAATTTCTGATCTTCACCTGCCTGATGAAAAGAACTAGTATTTCTAAGAAAGCAGCAGCACATCAAACAACCAAAACTAGCACCAGGTTTAACATTAACTTTCAAATAACACATTGTGCTACTGATTTTTAGTGACCTTTACTAAGTTAATCAAAATACTCTCAAGAAATCCATTTCTGTAGAAATAGAGAAAATATCAATGGTGTGCAAACTTAACACCTGCAAATTGTTGAGAATCTGACTCCAGAAGATCATTTCATCAAAGTCACTGGGGTACAACCATTGATGCTTCACAGTACGTGGTGTGAATCTCCACAAGATGAACTGGTAAAGTTTATAGGAAATTGTGATTTGTGAAATCCACCCACTGTCTTTGTGTGTCTTTCTTTTCTTTTTGAAACTTATTTTGTTGTCCAGTCGCTCAATCGAGTCCTGCTCTTTGTGACCCCATGGTCATAGCACACCAGGCCTCCCTGTCCTTTACCATCTCCAGGAGTTTGCTCAAACTCATGTCCATCTAGTTGGTTATGCTATCCAGCCATCTCATCCTCTGCTGCCCGCTTCTCCTCCTGCCTTCAACCTTTCCCCAGCAGCAGGGTCTTTTCTAATGAGTCAGCTCTTAGCATCAGGTGGCCAAAATATTGGAGCTTCAGCTTCAACATTAGTCCTTCCAATGAATATTCAGGGTTGACTCCTTTAGATTGACTGGTAAAACTGTATTTTACAGAGACATTTTAGGTTGTGGCAAAATTGAGGCAGAGGTACAGAGATTTGCCATGTACCCCCTTGTCCCAACACATACAGACTCCCCATCATCACTGTCCCCCTCCAGATGAGTACATTTATAACAAGTGTGAGCCTACATTGAGAAGTCATTATCACACAAAGTCCTTAGTTTACCTTAGGGCTCACTTTTCATGTAAATTCTATAAATTTGGACAAATGTATAGTGGCGTGCATCACAAAGTGTGAACACTTGGTGCATAGTTTATAAAGGTTCTGGTTGCACCAAAGCCTGGTGAGAGTTAATTATTTTAATAGGGGTCAGCCAGTTTCTTTGCACACGGTAAGGGCATTGCTGTATTCTTTCATTATGTTTCAAAAGGGAAAGGGCTGATCTTACCAGGCCATAGGAGAAGTCCTGAAAAGGATACTCTGGTTTAACAAAATGCCCTATATGTACCTCGGTCTTGGCTTTCACTTTAAATATAAACCATTAGCAATGATCTCAAACATTATGTGTATATATTATGATATATAAAATGTATACATACTGTCTCATCCCAGTTTTTGCTCACAACAGCACAACGGTTCAAACCACTTTTCATGAGAAGTAGCTTAAAAATGCATTTCTTATTTGTCGTTGTTTTCTTTTAAGTGCCCTGGATCCTACTTCCAAACATAGAAGTGAGTTATTTAATGTCTCTTGTAATTTAAGACATGGTGAAGTATCAGCAAGTGTTTATTTCTCGGAAAAGAAATCATAACATAAACAAACCAAAGTTGAATCTCATCATTGGTTTTCGGTCCACGCACTCCCTGTCGCCACACTGACACGTTTCCTGCTCTGTCCCGGGGAGGGGAGACTCTGCCCACCCTCTGGGTAATTGCCACTTACTGTGCATTCCTTGGCTGTGGTTGGGAGCATGTTTACTCTCACACTGTCCCCCTGCAGGCTATGTTGCCCAAACTGTCATATCTGTTGCCTTCAGTCTGGTTTCAACCGCTGTGAAGTGAGAAGGAAGGAAGAAGGCAAGGTATCCCCTCTCTCCTCCTTCCTCAAGCTGATGCTCTGACAGTGGCTACATTTTTCTGTGATTCCCTCCAGAAAGATCCACTGTAGCCTCCGTCTCCACCAGATGATCGCTTTCCCTAGAGTTTGTTGTTGTTTTTGTTGTCCAGTCGCTCCGTTGTGTCCAGCTCTTTTTGACCCCATGAACTGCAGCACTCTAGGCTTCCCTGCCCTTCACCATCTCCCGGAGTTTGTTCAAACTCATGTCCATTGAGTTGGCGATGCCATCCAACCATCTCGTCCTCTGTCGTCCCCTTCTCCTTTTGCTCTCAGTTTTTCCCAGCATCAGGGTCTTTTCCAATGAGTTGGCTCTTCACATCAGGTGGCCAAAATATTGGAGCTTCAGCATCAGTCCTTCCAATGAATATTCAGGGTTGATTTCCTTTAGAAAATGCCTTTTCTTTCTGAGGCTCTAGCTTAGGGAAAAGAATGCCTTGCAAGTGTTTCTGATCTCCCTGCTCCTTTATGCTCACTTGATCAGCTTCTTGAACCCTCCCATCACCCTTGCAACCAATTCCCAGAATTAAATTTTCCTTGTTTTAAAAACAGCAAAAGGTTTCTGTGTTCTTGGCTTTTGCCTGGATTGTGACAGATTTACTCTGTATGATGTTATCCTAGGAGTATATTTCACTGGATATATTTCTTTGGTCTCATTTTGGACTAGGTTTTTTTTTTTAGACTTAAAGCACTAAATTGTACAGCTTGCATGGTAAATTGAGAATTAAATGAGTCTTTTTTTTTTCTATGAAGGTCTTTCTATTATAAAAATGCACAGCAGTGTAACTTTGATAATTAGTTCTAATATATATTGAGAAAATATATATAAGTGGATTGATAGCATAATTCTTGGAATACTACCATGTGATATATGATTTCCATATATATTTCATTTATTCTTATAATAACTCAACAGGGATACTGTGCAAATTCACTTGCCATTATGAATTCTGTAAAATAGCTCCAAATCACATTCAGGCTCTCTGAGTCCAAAACCTAAAATATCTCTATTCTGTGAAACTGACCAGAAATGATATTTCCTCAGAGAATATTGAAACAACAGTGACAGAATATGAATGTGCCATATGTATATTTTTCTTGTTTTTAAAATTTCCTTCACTATACTACAAAAACTCCTTATAAGTAGTTTAAGATTAACGTTTCCCTGCCCTCAAGGAAAGACAAAAGAGCAAAACAAGCTTTGTTTTTAATGACTTGAACTCTCCTTTTAATGTGTTAAGCATACAATGTGAAACTAAAAGAGGATAATGTATTTGGGAGTGAAGATAAGTTAAAGGGAGAACCTCATGAGTCCAACAGAAAGAAGCTAAGGAAGTGTTTTAGGAGGCAAGGAGAGCCCTGGGAGCTGATGATGGGAGGATTTGTAAGGGAGAAGGGCTACTTTTCGGTTAGGGTCTCAAGAGCATTTCCAGTGCAGAACAATAGGGAAGTTCAAAGTCAAATTGTCTTTGCTGGGTAAGAACAGAAGTACAGTTTCACTGTCTCACTCCCGGACTGTATCCTCTATCAAAATATAATGACTTGGTTATCCAGATATTATGAAGGACATCATGTTGGTTCACTAACAACGATGACATCCTCTCAGTTAGGCTTGATAAAATGAAGCACAAATAACCAAAACACTTTGATAAGATGCATGCATCTTAGAGAGTAGCAGGTAGATCTCGTGAAGGATCAGGTTTGCTAAATTGGTGACATTTAGAAGTCCGGTAAACTGGGGCATGCCATGAGGTAGAAGTTGCATATCGCATCTTCTGTCATTAAGAAAGACACCCAGCTCTTGATGAGTTCTGTGGATTTTGGATGAAGGGTTACTTCTCAGGTAACGTGAAAGGTTACCAGTTTTAAGTGAGGGCTTGAAAAACAGTGGTTACTGGTAATACAATCTGCTCTGCCCCTTGGGCCACACAGCTCAGAAAGGTGCTAGACTTATCTATAGTAGATGACAATGCAGTATAGAGTCTCTAACAAGCCCAGATATAGGCCTCTTAGGGTCCTGAAATGAAGTCACAGGTCCTATTGACACTCAAAAATTACACAAGGCATGGATCCAAGAAGTAGGGATCCTGGTGGCCCAGCCAAGAATCTGCTTGTCATAGGGATTCAGGTTGAGGTCTGTGAGGACCCAGAAGGCACAAGAGAATTATATGCACGAGTAGCCCAGGTGTCCAGAGAAGGCAATGGCACCCCACTCCAGTACTCTTGCCTGGAAAATCCATGGACAGAGGAGCCTGGTGGGCTGCAGTCCATGGGGTCACGAAGAGTTGGACACGACTGAGCGACTTCACTTTCACTTTTCATTTTCATGCATTGGAGAAGGAAATGGCAACCCACTCCAGTGTTCTTGCCTGGAGAATCCCAGGGACGGCTGAGCCTGGTGGGCTGCCGTCTATGGGGTTGCACAGAGTCGGACGTGACTGAATCGACTTAGCAGCAGCAGCCCAGGTATCTCTGTAGCACCAATGCCTATTCTTCAGCCCAGGAAGACTTCACAGGAGGCACTCTATGTTCAACTAATAAAAGGAAAAAAAATAATCACTATGTTCTGCATGTTACATGGAGAAAAGAACTAATTTTAGGGTAAAGGAAGTGAATGGGTGCATGGCCATGAGGTGCTTTGGGAGGAAACAAGTGTGTGTGTACACGCTCATTCACTTCAGTCATGTCTGACTCTTTGCAACCATGGACTGTAGCCACCAGGCTCCTCTGTCCATGGGATTATCCCAGAGAGAATACTGGTGTAGATTGCCAGGCCACCCTCTAGGAGATCTTCCTGAGCCAGGGATTGAATCCGCATCTCCTGCTTTGCGGGCGGCTTTTATTTTTACTGCTGAGCCCCTAGGGAAGGGCTCAGGGCTCAGCCAAGGGAGAGCCTGAGGAAACCACTCTTATGTCCGAGGCTCATTGCAGAGACACGGAACTACCAGCCAACACGTGGTGCTAAAACTTAATATCCAGACAACATAGATCTCAGAACCACAAAGTGGAGATAGGGCTGACCTCTCTCACTGTCATGTCTAAGTAATTCACTTGTAGAATCATCTGTGCTTTCCATTCCCCCACATGAGGCTTTTCTGGGTCAGAGTCAATAGTTTTTAGAGAGGGAAATGCTTTCATAGAAAGGATTCCATGTTGGACTATTCGATGTTGGACTACCCCCAGATTACTTTGTGTTTGTTATGCCAAAGTACACATAGGCAAGGAAAGGAGATAATTTAGAGAGGTAATTGACCCAGATTACCTTGAGGAATTAGGGTTGTTTTTACACTGGAGAAGGAAATGGTAACCCACTCCAGTATTTTTGCCTGGAGAATTCCATGGACAGAGGAGCCTGGCGGGGCTGCAGTCCATGGGGTCGCAAAGAGTCAGACACGACTGAGTGACTAACACACTTTACACAATAGGGACAGTGGTAAATATTGTGGAACCCAAAAAGAATAACATGGCCTTCTCTTGATTGTTTTCTTGGGAATAACAGTAAATGAACGATTCCAGAAATCATGGTCCAAACAAGAGAAGGGATTATGCACTCAGAGCACTTGGAGGTGATGATTTGAGTCAACCCAGAAGATAGACACTTGGGACCAGCCAAGTGCTCTGGGTTCTTTATATAGGTGACCCGTGAACTCCTCTACTGAATCTTACACTACTTTCCTGTCACTGTTCTGGACTTTCTGTTTGCACATGCAGAGCAATGCTGTTTGCCCGGCTCCAGAATGTGCTACCTGGAAGTGCAGGAAGTTAACTCAGTGGAGAAAGCTTTTGAACAAAGGACTATGGGAGAGAGAGGGTAGTTTCCTACTTTTTTCTTTAGAAAGGTAGTCTTGAGACATATTTCATATCCCTCTGTAGGAGAACCCGTGGAATGGGGAGACCAGTTGCCCATCACTGTGACTAAACTGAAAATGCTTCTCTCTGCTCTCTCTTCTTCCTCGTTCTGTTCCCTTTTCGCCTGGGTCACACACCTTTAGAAGATGTTTGCACTTAAGCCTTTGCTTTACTTCCGGTTTCTGGGGATTTAGGAAGGCACTACTCTTTAGGAGGATGTCAGTACCCACACGGAGTCTGTTAATTCCAGGGATCTAAAATTTTGTGAATGCAGGGATCCAGATCCCTGCAGGACTCTACTTCAAAGTCTAGAGAGAAGGCTCCATTCAAACTGTACATCACATGTTGCTTGTGAGGACCCAGGAGCAGCTGCTTGTGCCCAAGCTCTCACACACATTCTCCTTTAGTATCCAAGGGAGACAGAGCGCGTCATACGCCGCTTAACCCTTCTCTGCCGCCATCAGTGTTAACACAGCATCCTCACTGCAGGTCCCATGCACTGCAATGGATTAATTCAAATGGCAGCAGCCAGTCAAAACGAGATGTCAAAACGCTATTTTTGCTATCTATTCATCTACCAATGTGTGCTTCCTTTCTAGTTTGCCTTATGTTTCTTCTTTTCTTTTGAAGTTACATTTCAGCACATGGATAACTCCATAATACGGTTACTATTGTAAATAAAGGAAACAGACAAGCAGATTCCTTATTGTCAATCAGCATCACCTTCAAGAGTCTCTTATCATTCATTTATTTTAAAATCTTATGTTTTGCATTTTGGAGGCATTAGTTTCATATTTGCTTCTGAAAAAATATTTCCATTAAAAAAGCCCAAAATAATGAAGATGATAAAAAATTCATCGTGTCTTTGTCTAAGTGTCATTTCTTTGAATAGATATCTAGCTTTGTTATTATGATATTACAACCTAGCTCCATTATTAAAATTTGCCTGTCAGTAGAAAAAAGAATCTTATCCATGGTCATAACATACTAGATGTTGGTCTGAAGAAGGGCATTCTTGGACCATTCTTACTATGGGTAGGAAAAGGATATCTTTGTGCAGAAGTGAGCCAAATTTGGTTTGGCACCTTTCCATCGTAATTTCAAAATGCTTTCTTCCATCCTAACAGATATCAACCCATATTTTATTTTTTCCTGATGAGGTTGGGGTTTTGTCCTGATCAGAATAACCCTGATCCCAGGCTTATGTGGCCCTGTTACCAGCTAGTTCCTTTCCAAGGAAAATATCCATATTATTGCCTGTGGCCAGGGTTCTTTGAATTATCTTCCCTACCTGCACATTTCATTGTTATTGGTGATTTTCCGCCTTCCCACTGTTGAAGCCACTGTTTCCCCCAGTCCTGGCTGTAGGCAGTAGGTGAGTTTCTTAACTCACCCCAGGCACCACTCACCCAGACTTTACACACATCAGGATGCCTTGAGTAGGGTGCCATTTCCTTCTCCAATGTATGCATGCATGCTAAGTCACTTCAGTCGTGTCTAATTCTGTGTGACCCTATGGCCAGCAGCCCACCAGGCTCCTCTGTCCACGGGATTCTCCAGGCAAGAATACTGGAGTGGGTTGCCATTTCCTTCTCCTGAAACCTGCTAAAGCCACAAAACAAATTTCTAATGCTAGAATTTAGGTAATCTAATAGATAAGTAATTTTGAATTGGAGTACGTTGTGTCTGTGTGTCTAATCTTGTCTATAATATTTATTTTTTGATCATCCATCTATGTATGATCCATTCTAAATAGAGCTAATATCAATGACAGAGGAGAAACAATGCATAGTTTAGCAGGGAAAAATAGGGTAGAAGTCATGAGATGGTCTAGAAGAAAAATGAGAGATTCTTGCTTTGCAGAAAGGATTATAGACAAGATGTAGTTTGGCTAGTAGATTTTCTTTACTTTTGACTTTTCACTTAAAACAGAGAAACCAGTTTTTTTTTTAAATAAAAAAACCCACTTTTACTTTGTCACACTTGTCCAGTATTGCCTGGAAATCAGAATAAGATTAAAACAAGTGAGATTAAAAAATAATAATAATAAAAAACCCCAAAATAGTGTGAAGGTGACTGCTGAGTGTTTTGCGTTTACTGCTTTCCTGGCCCAATACTGCAAGTTCTGAAAAGAGATAAAAATAGTGCATTTTATGTGGCTGAGCTCTGAATCCACATGGAACACTGTAGATCTGTTTGAAGTTAAGTCTTAGCAAGTGAAAAAAAGAAAATCAACAAAATCTAAGAAATACCAGATAGCATATTTTGAAATAAGTGAAAACCTTGGGGAAAATCTAAAAGTAAAATACTTACCTTTCTCAATTGACATTTTCAGCAGTATTTTTTTCCTTTTATTAAAAAAGTGGGAATAAATTAGATAGTGAAAACTGCACATTATTTAATACCACCAAATGCTCCAATTCTACCTCAAGTCCTGTTGCTCAAAAACAGCCACTTTTATGGATTTTCTGGTATTTGCCAACATATTTATTAACAACATTAAGTACAGTGCTATTTTCTGATTTAGAAATTAAGACCCTTATTCACTATACCCATTTTCATATCCTATTATAATGGATAAGGATTCAACTCTTTTTTTTACTGGAATTTCAAAGAGAAAAAGACAAATCTCTTAGCCATGAAGTAGATTTGTTGCACCGTAAAATGTCAGTGTTAGACTGCTTTTTATATTTTATCTAGCTCAACACTATGTAACACTTGAATTTTTTTCCCAACTACTCCTTCTCAGAGGACATCAGCTTCTGCATGATTTCCTCCAGTTTTGTAAAATTATAGCTCTCAAGGTTGTGCATTTCATAATTCCACAGCTAAAAGTCTCTCTCTCGCTCTTTGCTTTCAAATTAAAATCTATATTCCTGGAACTTCTTCTCCCTCTTGATCTAGAATTCCAAATGGAATTACTACTGTTCTGACAGATCTTTAAATATTTTTTAAGATAATATTCATCTTTTTCTGTAGTTCCCTGTCCAACATTAAATATTACAAATATCTTGTACAAATGTACTTTAAGCCCTCTTTCCATCATCAGTGCTATCTCTAAATTAAAAAAAATTTTCAATGTCACCCTTCAAGTATGATGCTCAGAATGTACACTGAATGTGTTACACTCATAGATGTTTCATCCCTCCTTCCTCACTCATGGTGTTTTAGGAAAGCCACATCACAGTGTTCACTAGTCTTGAGCTTGTACGCAACCAAAATGCTTCACAGAGTGCATTTTACCAAGTCTCGATTGCTTTACATTGAACTCTTGAAATTGATGTTTTGGAACCAAAGTGCCAGATATTTTATCCATGTTAATTTCTCCTTCTAGTTAGATCTGACAGGTTGCGAGTCTGAGACACTTTTGAATACTGATCCCATCATCTGGTTTGTTTCTCAGAGCTTCCATGTTTGTGTCAACAGCAAATGTCCCAGTCCTTCCATTGCCACCCTTACCTGAGTCATTAATGAAGACATTTAGCCAGAAAGACTCAAAGACAGACTAGGTCTCTCCCTGCCATGCTGACATGGATTACTTGATGAATATTTCTGAAAGTTGGGTTGTCTAACGAGTTACAGTATGTTTAAAACTTTGTAAAAAGTGATTAAGGAAGTACAAGAAACCAACAAACAAAAATGTTAATAATTATATAAGATGTTAACATAAGGAAGAAACTGTATCTTAGAGATACATTGTTAATGTATCTTTTTAAACAACTGCAAAATCATTGTGATTTCACTACGCTACTAACACTTATCTGCTCAGGGAAATGTGAGTCAAAGCAGTACACTCATTCGTATAGACTTTATAACTGAGCTGTAAGCCTTTGGAAGATAACGACCTTACTTTGCTGTGTCTGTGTATGTAGGGACACATACATAGAAAGCTAGAAATGCATGACAAATAAACAACCAGCAAATAGTTGCATTTTGAAGTGTGTGAGCAGATGCTCTGCTGTTTGGGAATTATTGTTGAATGAATATAAAGTACAGCTTTCAGGGAACTTGTCATTTAGGTAATATCTGCTTTTATTGACAAAGAGATTCTCTCCCTGCGAAGTCATCATTATCAAATTTTGACAGTTTCACAGTGTGTCCATATACACCATATACCTTAGGCTATTTCTTACTTCTTTCTGTTTCAGGTACCCTGTCTCTTCCTAGAAATAAATGTTATCTACAACATCTGGGATTAGAAAGAGAGCAAAAAATTCTCTTTAAGTGGGGGACACTACAGGAAATGTTTTTTTTTCTTTGGGCATTTTTTCCTGGTGATTGGTTTATTCCTAAGTGCATGGTACTGACCTTATATCCATTTTGTGAGTAAACTGGAACTGAAGATAAGATTTGGAATAAATGTGTGCTTCCTTGCTTATCAAAGTGAATAGCTTCTGTATTATCCCTTTCTAATGAGTAAATTTTGTTGGTTTGTTTTTAAAGGGAAGTTACCCAAAATATCAATATTGATAAATTTTTAAAAATGTAAACTAGCATTTATTTTTTTACATTTTTTCTTTTTTTGTATTGGAATATGTTTGATTTACGATGTGTTAGTTTCAGGTGTACTGCAAAGTGATTCAGTTGTACATTATTCTTTTTCATATTCTTTTCCCATATAGGCTGTTATAGAGTAATGAGTATAGTTCCCTGCACTATACAATAGGTCCTTGTTGATTATTTAATATATAGTAGTGTGTATATGTTAATCCCAACCTCCTAATTTTTCTCTTCCCTACCTTTCCCCTTCGGTAATCATAAGATTGGGACTTCCCTTGTAGCTCAGTCGGTAAAGAATCTGCCTGCAATTCAGTAGACCAGGATTCGATTCCTGCATTGGGAAGATCCCCTAGAGAAGGAAATGGCAACCCACTCCACTATTCTTGCCTGGAGAATTCCGTGGACAGAGGAGCCTGGGAGGTGCGGTTGCAAGAGTTGGACATGACTTAGCAGCTAAAGATTGTTTTCTAAGTTTGTGAGCCAGTTCCTGTTTTGTAAATAAGTTCATTTGTATCATTGTTTAAATCCCACATATAAGTGATATCATACATTTGTCTTTGACTTACTTCACTTAGTATTATAATCTCTAGGTCCATCCTTGTTGCTGCAGTTGGCATTATTTCACTCTTTTCTAAGGCTAAGTAATCTTCCATTGTATATATGTATATCTTTATCCATCCATCTGTTGATGTACATTTAGGTTGCTTCCATGTCTTGGCTGTTGTAAATAGCGCTGCAGTGAACATTGGGATGTGTGTATTCTTTTAAAGTATGGTTTTCTCTGGATAGATGCCCATGAGTGGGATTGCTAGATCATATGATAGCTCTATTTTTGCTTTTTTTTTTTTAAGGTATTTCTATATTGTCCTCCATAGTTACTGTACCGATTTACATTCACACCAACAGTGTAGGAAGGTTCCCTTTTCTCCATACCCTCTTCAGCATTAATAATAGTTAATATTAACAATAGTTTTTAGACTTTTTGTTGATGGCCATTATGACTGGTGCAAAATGATACCTCATTGTAGTTTTGATTTGCATTTCTCTAGTAATTAGCAATGTTGAGCATCTTATCATGTGCTTTTTGTCCATCTTTTTGTCTTTTTTGGAGAAATGTCTAGTTAGGTCTTCTTCCCATTTTAAAATATTTTTATATTGAACTGCATGATCTGTTTGTAATTTTGGAGATTAATCCTTTGTCTGTCGCATGATTTGCAGATATTTTCTCCCATTCTGTCAGTTATTTTTTGTTTATGGTTTCCTTTGCTGTGCAGAAGCTTTTAAGTTTAATTAGATTCCATTTGTTTGTTTTTATTTTCATTACTCTAAGAAGTGAATCCAAAAAGATATTGCTGTAATTTATGTCAGAGTGTTTTGCCTATGTTTTCCTCTAAGAGTTTTATAGTATCTGGTCTCACATTTAAGACTTTAATCCATTTTGAGTTTATTTTTGTGTATGGTGTTAAAGAAAGTTCTAATTTTATTCTTCTACATGTAGCTGTCTAGTTTTCCCAGTACCACGTGTTAAAGAGACTGTCTTTACTCCATTGTTATAGTCTTGCCTTCTTTGTCGTAGATTAATTGAACATACGTGCATGAGTTTATTTCTGGTTTTCTATCCTGACTATTGATCTGTAAGTCTCTCTTTTTGTGCCAGTATCATACTATTTTGATTACTGTAGCTTTATAGTATAGGCTGAAGTCAGGGACCTGAATCCTCCAGCTCTGTTTTTTATTTTTTTTTCCCCAAGACTGTTTTGGATTTTGTGCTTGCATACAGATTTTAAGATTATTTTTTTTCTTCTAGATGTGCAAAAAATGACATTGGTAATTTGATAGGGGTTGCATTGAATCTGTAGATTACTTTGGAAACTACCATTTATTTTTTGTTTTGTTTTTTAAGTTTTTGTTGGAGTACGGTTGCTTTTCAGTGTTGTGCTAGTTTCTGCTGTATAGCAAAGTGAATTAGTTATATGTATGTACATAGCCTGCTGTTTTTAGATTTCCTTCCCATTTAGTTAGGTCACCACAGAGCACTGAGTACAGTTTCTTGTGCTACACAGTAGGTTCTCATTGGTTATCTATTTTATACATAGTAGTGTCATATTTCAATCCCAATCTAATTCATCCCACCCCTGTCTTCCCCACTGTGGTATCCATAAGTTTGTTCTCTATATCTGTGTTCTATTTCTATTTTGCAAATAAGTTAATCTGTACCATTTTCCAGATACCACATATAAATGACATTATACGACATTTGCTTTTCTCTTTCTGATTTACTTTGCTCTGTATGGCAGTCTCTCTGGGTCTCTCTAACCAACACTAGGAAATTAGAAACTGTACTATATTTTATGCCACTTAAATTTTGAGGCATGTGATTATAACAGCACTGCTCTGGTTTATGACAGGAAGAAACATTCAAATCTTTTGTCTAAAATTCTGATTGCTTAGAGCTTCAAGGCAAAACAGCATTTGGGGTGTGGTATAATATGGTTAACTAGGGGCAAACTGCTCATATGCATGTTAATATTAACGTGGAAGGGAGTGGAGAATTTGTATTGATAAAAGTAAATGGAAAGGGATTTTCATATATCAGAGGAAAAGGTGACTAAATACATAGAAGAAATATAGGGCACATATTGTGTCTTGCAAAGAAACCATATAGAGAAGGCAAGCAAGAAATCTGTTAGATAGGAAAAAAATCATAGAAATGTTTTAAAGTAAGTGAACAAGAGTAACAAAAGAATAAAAAGGTTTAACCAAACCACACAAAACCCGACACTATTATATGACAATATACCCATCAATGACAAAATCAATAAGAAATATTTTCAATAGACCTGCTTGCAAAGAAATATAAATTGTTTTATAAAAATAGGTGTTTGGCAACACAGTGTTACAGATTGAGAGAAAATATTCTTCTTTCCAAAGAAGTGGCAATCTCAAACTAAAACAGAGTGCCCAGAATCCTCTAGATGCCTTGTGTACTGTTGGTAAATTTAACTTCAAGTCTACTTGACACCCCACCTTTCACCTAAAGACATTAGAGAAAGTTACAGGGAACTCACTGTTGGAAGATCCCTCCATCGGAAGTGAGTATCTTTGATTAAAGGGCTCCATCAGGTAGTCTGACCTTCACAGAGGCAGACAAGTTATCCACAGCCACATCTGCAATGTACTCATGGGATTACATCCTTCGCTCCTTTGCCTGTCTGTGATGCTTAGAGAGAACTGGCTTTTTAGCCTTAATGAAACTCAGTGAAAATGGCAATCATATCCCACAACTTTTGTAGTTTATATACTAGGAAGACCACAGAACTATTGGGAAAAGTAGAAACTACAGTAGAGCAGTCAATAACTTTAATATTTTTGAGCCCTAGGTACTAATTCTAAACAGCTGAATTCTGTATTGAGTAAAACTGGTATACAAAGTTTGTAAAATATATCTGTCTAGGTTCCCTTGATATGATTATTTTATAATGATCACAAATTGGATGTGTATTCAAATATGAACATGAAAAATTATTTCTTTTTTCTCTGTTAATTCAGTCCTTTGGTGCTATACTTCAGTTCAGTTCAGTCGCTCAGTCATGTCTGACTCTTTGCAACCCCATGAATCGCAGCACGCCAGGCCTCCCTGTCCATCACCAACTCCCGGAGTTCACTCAGACTCACGTCCATCGAGTCAGTGATGCCATCCAGCCATCTCATCCTCTGTCGTCCCCTTCTTCTTCTGCCCCATCCCTCCCAGCATCAAAGTCTTTGCCAATGCGTCAACTCTTCGCATGAGGTGGCCAAAGTACTGGAGTTTCAGCTTTAGCATCATTCCTTCCAAAGAAATCCCAGGACTGATCTTTAGAATGGACTGGTTGGATCTCCTTGCAGTCCAAGGGACTCTCAAGAGTCTTCTCCAACACCAAAGGTCAAAAGCATCAATTCTTCGGGGCTCAGCCTTCTTCACAGTCCAACTCTCACATCCATACATGACCACAGGAAAAACCATAGCCTTGACTAGACGGACCTTAATCAGCAAAGTAATGTCTCTGCTTTTGAATATGCTATGTAGGTTGTTCATAACTTTTCTTCCAAGGAGTAAGCGTCTTTTAATTTCATGGCTGCAATCACCATCTGTGGTGATTTTCGAGGCCAAAACAATAAAGTCTGACACTGTTTCCACTGTTTCCCCATCTATTTCCCATGAAGTGATGGGACCAGATGCCATGATCTTCATTTTCTGAATGTTGAGCTTTAAGCCAACTTTTTCACTCTCCTCTTTCACTTTCATCAAGAGGCTTTTTAGTTCCTCTTCAGTTTCTGCCATAAGGGTGGTGTCATCTGCATATCTGAGGTTATTGATATTTCTCCCGGCAATCTTGATTCCAGATTGTGCTTCTTCCAGTCCAGCGTTTCTCATGATGTACTCTGCATAGAAGTTAAATAAGCAGGTGACAATATACAGCCTTGATGTACTCCTTTTCCTCTTTGGAACCAGTCTGTTGTTCCATGTCCAGTACTAACTGTTGCTTCCTGACCTGCATACAGATTTCTCAAGAGGCAGGTCAGATGGTCTGGCATTCCCATCTCTTTCAGAATATTCCACAGTTTATTGTGATCCACACAGTCAAAGGCTTTGGCATAGTCAATAAAGCAGAAATAGAGGTTTTTCTGGAACTCTCTTGCTTTTTCGATGATCCAACGGATGTTGGCAATTTGATCTCTGGTTCCTCTGCCTTTTCTAAAACCAGCTTGAACATCAGGAAGTTCACGGTTCATGTATTGCTGAAGCCTGGCTTGGAGAATTTTGAGCATTACTTTACTAGCATGTGAGATGAGTGCAATTGTGCAATAGTTTGAGCATTCTTTGGCATTGCCTTTCTTTGGGATTGGAATGAAAACTGACCTTTTCCAGTCCTGTGGCCACTGCTGAGTTTTCCAAACTTGCTGGCATATTGAGTGCAGCACTTTCACAGCATCATCTTTCAGGATTTGAAACAGCTCAACTGGAATTCCATCACCTCCACTAGCTTTGTTCGTAGTGATGCTTTCTAAGGCCCACTTGACTTCACATTCCAAGATGTCTGGCTCTAGATTGGTGATCACGTCATCATGATTATCTGGGTCATGAAGATCTTTTTTGTATAGTTCTCCGTGTATTCTTGCCACCTCTTCTTAATATCTTCTGCTTCTGTTAGGTCCATACCATTTCTGTCCTTTATTGAGCCCATCTTTACATGAAATGTTGCCTTGGTATCTCTAATTTTCTTGAAGAGATCTCCAGTCTTTCCCATTCTGTTCTTTTCCTCTATTTCTTTGCACTGATCGCTGAAGAAGGCTTTTTATCTCTTCTTGCTATTCTTTGGAATTCTGCATTCAGATGCTTATGTCTTTCCTTTTCTCCTTGGCTTTTCACTTCTCTTCTTTTCACAGCTATTTGTAAGGCTTCCCCAGACAGCCATTTTGCCTTTTTGCATTTCTTTTCCATGGGGATGGTCTTGATCCCTGTCTCCTGTACAATGTCACGAACCTCATTCCATAGTTCATCAGGCACTCTATCTATCAGATCTAGGCCCTTAAGTCTATTTCTCACTTCCACTGTATAATCATAAGGGATTTGATTTAGGTCATACCTGAATGGTCTTGTGGTTTTCCCTGCTTTCTTCAATTTCAGTCTGAATTTGGTAATAAGGAGTTCATGCTATATTTACTTGTATTTATTTCCCTCAGAAACCTTTATGGAAACACTAATTAATGTAAGTCAGCTGTTTAGTTTCTAATATTACTGGAGACTTTTAGTAGGCTTAAAATCAAGTACATGTGTTTACAGTACAATCGACAGTGTAAAATTTTCTTTATATATAAAAACTATAAAAGCTCTTAAATGTGACTTACTCTCTTTATAATGGATTCTATTATCATAAAAGAAATTACCACCTTGGAAAGAAAAGTTACAGAGTTTGCACAGTTTTCAGCTTATTTTCTTTTTTTTTTTTTTTTTTTAATTTATTTATTTATTTTTAATTTTTACTTTACAATTCTGTATTGGTTTTGGCATAGATTGACATGAATCCACCACAGGTGTACATGCGTTCCCAAACATGAACCCCCCTCCCACCCCCCTCCCCACAACATCTCTCTGGGTCATCCCCGCGCGTCAGCCCCAAGCGTGTCATATCCTGCATCAGACATAGACTGGTATTTCGATTCTTACATGTTATTATACATGTTTCAATGCCATTCTCCCAAATCATCACACCCTCTCCCTCTCCCTCTGAGTCCAAAAGTCCGCTATACACATCTGTGTCTCTTTTGCTGTCCTGCATACAGGGTCATCATTGCCATCTTCCTAAATTCCATATATATGTGTTAGTATACTGTATTGGTGTTTTTCTTTCTGGCTCACTTCACTCTGTATAATCGGCTCCAGTTTCATCCATCTCATCAGAACTGATTCAAATGTATTATTTTCTTTCTTAAAGAAAACAAAAACAGGAAAGCTATTTTATAAAATGAAATATAGTACTGTTTAAAAATCTGCAGTTCTGCAAATTGTTTGAGAATATGACTGAATTTTCTTGGCAGCACAGTTTCAAAACACTGGGAAGTAGGAAAAACCAATTCAATGATTGGATAAAACATGTTGGAGGGGCCTTATATTGTGAGTGAAGTTCTTGCCAGCATTTTATGCCCCCTGACAAGCAAGCTAGACATCAAGAGGTGTTTTGGTCAGTGATTAATTATAAATGATGTGTGAATACTAAGCCATTTCTTTTTTAAAAGAAAACCTTTTTATTAGGGCAAAAACCTATTGTATTAGGGCACAGGTGATTAACAAACAATGTTAATTACACACTTCGTTGTTCACAGTGTAACAGGTGACAGGGAAGGGACTCAGCCATACATACACATGTATCCATTCTCACACCTTCATCCAGGCTGCCACATAACATTGAGCAGAGTTCCATGTTCTATACAGTAGGTCCTTGCTGGTTATCCATTTTAAATATACCATTGCGTACATTCCATCCCAAACTTCCTAACCTCCCTTTCCCATCATCCTTCCCACTCTGGCAACCATATGTTCCTTCTCTAAGTCTGTGTGTCTCTTTCTATTTTGTAAATACACTTATTTGTATCTTTTCTTTTAAAATTCCACATATAAGGGATGTTATACGATATTTCTCCTTCTCTGTCTTACTTTACTCAGTATGACCGTCTCTAGGTCCATCCATAGTGCTGCAAGTGCTAAGCCATTTATTTCTTTTCTTAAAATTTATTTCACTGAAGTATAGTTGATTTACAATGCTATGGGAGGTTTCTGGTGTACAGCAAAGTGACTTGGGTATACATATACATGTAAATTCTTTTTTCATAATCTGTTTGTTTGTTTTTTAAAGTTTTACAATACTGTGTTGGTCTCTACCATACTGGTGCCTGTAAGAAACCAGATACTAAAGCAAGGTAATATGAAATTCTCTTTTTCAAGATCCTTCAACTCTGAAACATAGATAGAGGTCTGTTCTCATGTAAGGACTTAGAGAATGACAGCTAACCACACACACAAAGACTAAGGGGGGTGAGCAGGATTAGAGTCATGTCGCCTCCTTCACCTGGAGTGTCTGGAAGCAAGTATCAAGTGACTGTCCTTGAGGCGGGGGCTTGTAAATCATATGCTATAAGGAGCTGGTGGTGTGACTCAGAAGGAACCATCCCAGAGGCAACAACTAACCCACAGCCCAGTCAAATGTTTAATGCTTTGTATGTTGGAAAGCTTCAGACACTCCAGGAAAATTCAAAGAACTCAGCACAGACTCTCCTATCAGTCCACAGCAGTCTGGACTAGTTCCTACAAAAATACCACGTGTGCAAAATGCATCATTTCATCATTTACACATTATGTTCCTTATTCACTGTCTTTTACAATCCTCACAGAAATCTTGGAAAGACAGTCTGTGAGGATTGAGAGAAGTTTAACTGGCTTGATAAATTCGTATAGAAGGTGGTTGAGGATTATTGCTAACCCACTGTGGGACAGGCTTATGGAGTTCCCTCAGTTGTCTCTGTCCTTTCTGTCTCCCAGTCATTTATGATCGTAAAATATGTACAGATGTGTTCAGATTCATTGAACTCCATAAACTCCTTGGATCAAGCAGTAGCTGGGGAAGGTGAGAAAGGCCCTGAGAGCCTGTTCCTTCTTGGGAAGAGAGGAAGATTGACATGAATCCTTTAGATGCTCAGTTTCAACTGGGAATTTCAGCAGAGTCTAATGAAAACTTTTACCACACTCTGGAGAGTGGACTTCTGCTTTATTCCAGGCATGCCTTAGTCTGGACTGAATCGTCTGGACCCAGTTCCAGTGTGTCTCACAGTCTAGCATGGATCTCGGGCTTCCAGAACCAGCTTTGGGCATTGGCAGGCAGTACTGCACTGCTTTCCCACAGTGTTCCAGGTTGCAACCTCCCAAGGAGTGAAATGGAAACAGTCAGACAACTTCATGCTTCTGGCATCACTGTGTTCTTACAGGCACAGATTGTTGGCTTCTCCTGGCCTCCGAGAAGCTTCTGGGGCTTTCTGGTCTACACAAGGACAAGAGAAAGAGAAGGTAAGAGTGTTATGCCCTGGAAATATCTATATTGTGTGTTTGTGTGTTGGGCAGGGACTGGGCGAAGGTAGGAGGAGAAGATGGACGTTGAGAGAAAGGTATTGAGTTAAAAACTGTTTTATACAAAGGAATGTTTGTCATTAGGTATTATGTGTTAAAAGACTGAGTCCTTCCCCCAACAACTTAGTGTTCAATAGAAAACATAAGCAAGAAAGATAATGTAGCTTAATGGTGGCCTGTGTGCCCATGGAGAAGGAAGAGGCATGGGGATGGGGAGTGACTAGTAATGGCTAAAGGTTTCCTTTAAGGAAAATGCAAGTGCTGTATATGTTGGTGGGTGCATGACACTATTTACATGATAAAATTACTGAATTGCGCACATTGGCAGGTGAGCATTCTGGTAAGTAAGTTATATCTCAATAAAGCTGTTTTTTTTAAAAAGAAAGCTAATGGGGGAAAGTGGTCAAAAGATTGAAAAAAGCAAAACAAGTGATGGTAACCCTTTTTTTTTTTTTTTAATGGCTAAAGCAAGGTAGATTAAGGGAGTTAGGAACCCGTTCTGTGTCCCTGCAAGGCCTTTCCAATATATTCCATTGTTTCCATACATTACGTCTCTTAGTCCAAACCCTCATTCAGGTCTTGGTCCAGCACTTACACACAGACAATAGTGTGTGTTTCTTGGTTGACTTCCAGCTGATTTGTTATAAGCCCTCTTAGCCAAAGTGTCGGACACGACTGAGCGACTTCACTTTCCCTTTTCACTTTCATGCATTGGAGAAGGAAATGGTAACCCACTCCAGTGTTCTTGCCTGGAGAATCGCAGGGATGGGGGAGCCTGGTGGGCTGCCGTCTATGGGGTGGCACAGAGTCGGACACGACTGAAGCGACTTAGCAGCAGCAGCCAAAGTGTTGCATTTGATTTTGAAATAGTTTCCTTCTCCCTCTTCTCTCTCGGGTTTTCCTAAAGCACAGTTCTGATCGTGTCATATTCTTACGGAACATTTCACCAGACTCAACATTCCTACAGAATGCAATGCAGACTTTTGGCTTCATCTGTGATGCCCTCTTCCTGGTCTTATTTTTCACATCATGAAAAATACCAAACCACAGTTCATTTTTGGCATATAAAACTAGTTTGCCTTTTTCTTAAAACATACTCCATTTTTCCACTTCTATGCTTTGCACCCCTCTGCTAAAGGCAAGCTGTCAAAATTTCACCCATTCAGCTCAAATACTTCTTCCTACATTAAAGCTTCAATCACACACATCAAAATTGCAGCCTAAAAAACTACATGCTTCCTTGTATTTTAATTAGTTGTATACGTGTCTGCTTTTCTACTGTACCTATCTAGTCAATTGTCATTATTAAGTTGAATTTTCAAATAAATAGTAACCATGAACTTATTTATTTGTAGAATTCCCAGGTGGCACTGGTGGTCAAGAACCCACCTGCCTATGCAGGAGACTTAAGAGACATGGATTTGATCCCTGGGTCGGGAAGGTGCCCTGGAGGAGGACATGGAAACCCACTCCAGTATTCTTGGCTGGAGAATCCCTTGGACAGAGGAGCCTGGCTGGCTACGGTCCATAGGGCTGCAAAGAGTTGGACGTGACTGAAGCAACTTAGCACGTACACACAGAGCAGATAGCTTCTTGTAGAAATGATGCAGATCAAGATTCCATCAGAACCAGCATTAACCTCTGGCCTCATCTCACAAGCATGCATCTTCAGGCTCCTGCTTCCTTTTTTTTTTTTCCCTTTTCCCTTCTGTGCATTTCCAGTCTACTCCAAGCCCTCTTTCCCAGGATCCTCATCACCGAGAACGCTCTAATTCTGTCAACCCAGCTAGTCACTGCCAGACTGCATCTACTGAAAGGCACTTTTTTTTAACTTATCCTATTCAAGAACAACTCTCATTCTGAGACTAAATTGTACAAATGGAATACAGGAGGATACTATGTCTCTGCTGGAAATTGTACAACATTGAGACACCCTCTAGTATGAAAGTTAGACTCCTATGAATATACTTCCTAGGTGCATTTTCATCTAGCTCATCTGAAAACCTGGCTTCTGCTTGTGTTGTACAATAAGAGATGATCAGTTGCTGAGTCACGTCCAACTCTTTGCAACCCCATGGACTGTAGCACGCCAGGCTTCCCTGTCTATCACCAGCTCCCGGAACTTGCTCAAACTCATGTCCATTGAAATCGGTGATGCCATCCAACCGTCTCATCCTCTGTCGTCCCCTTCTCCTCCTGCCTTCAATCTTTCCCAGCATAAGGATCTTTTCCAATGAGTCAGTTCTTCGCGTCAGGTGGCACCAGTAAAATTAAGAGATGATAACATTGAATAATTCTGAGAAGTTGCCTGGGAAGTGATTACCAAGAAGAAAGTGAGCATGACTGGCAGGAGGGAATGGGTGAGCAGCAATTTAGCAGAAGAAAAAAAAATATTTATTTAGCAGAAGAAAAAAAATATTTAGCAGAAGAAAAAAAAATTTCTACATTTTTTGAGACTAATTCTGTCAAGTTAAAAAATATGACATGGATTTCAGGGCATTCCAAGACACAAGAATCATCTTGTATAACCTTAAAATGTACATCCTTGGTTCCTACACTGATTATTTTCAGAATGTCCAGGGCTGAGGCCCACGAACTGTTTTTAAAGCTTCTCAGATACTTTGGAAGTAACCTGTCCTTCGATTGGCTGGAACTACTGGATCCTTGGGATATATTTAATGATGTATTTTCTAATTTACCAGAATACAAGCCTGCCCTGTTTTATTGTGCTGGTTTTGTTTCGTTTTTAACAAATTGAAGGTTTGTGGCAACTTGGCATCAAGGAAGTCTGTTGGCTTTATTTTTTAACAGCATTTGCTCACTTCATATCTCTGTGCCACATTTTGGTAATTCTGAAAATATTTTAAACTTTTTCATTATTATTATTTGTTATGGTGGTCTGTGGCCAGTGATCTTTGATTATGACTTACTGAAGTTTCAGGTGATGGTTAGCATTTTCTATCAATATTTTTAAGTTGTGTACTTTGGTAGACATAATGCTATTTATTACGTACTTAATAGGTAACAGTCTAATGTAAACATAACTTTTGTATGCCCTGGGAAACCAAAAAAAAAAAAAAAGTGATTTGCTTTATTGTACTAATTACTTTATTGTGGTGGTTTGGAACTGAACTTGCAATACTCTGAGGTATGCCTGTATTGTCCCGACTTTAGAAATTCTTTCTGAAATTTCTTGATGATGAAATCCTTATGCAGAAAGGCTTTTACATTTTATTCTATGCTAGCATCAGAGCAGAAAGAAATAAATTTGTAGATTTCTGTAATGGACTTCAGTTTTTTATTAATTTGGCCTTAAAATTATTTCATGCCCTTATTATACATATATGTGTGTATGAATTAATCCCAAAGTTTCAAGATATCATAGTTAGAATAAGTACAAACTTAATCATTATACTTTGTAATAATCAAATACTTTTTAGAAAATGGAATTTTTAAACTTTTTAGCACCTCTGAAAGTACTGAAAATTTAATGTTGCTCTGTTGATTTTTAAATGGTGGGCTAATAATGCAATTTCTAACTTGCCTTATTTTATAGTGCCCAGTGCCTTAAAGACTAAACTAATTAACAAAAAGAGAAACCTCAAAATAAAGATGAAAATCATAAAGAAATCACACAGATATTATATTTGAGGGGTACTTAGACTTTATAAGTCTATTTCCCATAGAATACATGAAATTCTTACTTATATATGAAAATAATAATGAGCTTTTCCCAGAAATAAACCTACACACTTACAGTCAATCCATGACAAGGGGGCATAACTACACAATGGTGGAAAGACAGTCTCTTCAACAAGTGGTACTGGGAAAACTGGACAGCTCCAGTTTTAAAAAAAGAAATTAGATCATTCTTTAACTCCATACACAAAAATAAGCTCAGAATGTATTAAAGACCTAAATGTGAGACCCAGATACTGTAAGACTCCTAGAGGAAAACACAGGCAGAACACTCTGACATAAATTGCAGCAATATCTTTCTTGATCCGTCTCCCAGAATAATGGAAATAAAAACAAAAATAAACAAATGGGACCTAATTAAACTCAAAAGCTTTTCTTGCACAGCAAATAAAACCACAAATAAAATGAAAAGACAACCCACAGATTGGGAGAAAACATTTGCAAATGATGTAACCAACAAGGGATTAGTCTCCAAGATTTACAAACAGCCCCAATCAACAAATGGGCAGAAGACCTAAACAGATATTTCTCCAAAGAAAACATGCAATTGGCCAAGAGGCACATGGAAAGATGTTCAGCATCGCTCATTATTAGAGAGATGAAAATCCAAACTACAATGAGGCTCACACCAGGCTATCATCAAAAATTCCACAAATAATAAATTCTGGAGAGAGTGTAGAGAGAAAGGAACCCTCTTATTCTAATGGGAGGAATGTAAATTGGTACAGCCACTATGGAGAACAGTATAGAGGTTCCTTAAGAAACTAACAATAGAGCTACCATATTGACTATGCAATCCCTCCCCTGGGCATATATCCAGAGAAAAACATGGTCCCAAAGGATACATGCACCCCAGTGTTCATTGCAGCACAGTTTACAATAGCCAAAAACATGGAAGAAACCTAAATGTCCATCAACAGAAGGCTGGATAAAGAAGATGTAGTACCTACCTACAATGGATTATTACTTGGCCATTAAAAAGAATGAAATAATGCCATTTGTAGCAATATGGATGGACCTAGAGATTATGATACTGAGTGAAGTAAGTCAGACAGAGAAAGAAAAATATCATATGATATCTCTTATAAGCATAATCTAAAAAGAAATGATGCAAATCAGTTTATTTACAAAACAGAAACAGATTCACAGACTTAGAAACCCACTGTTGTAGCTGAAATGGATTACCGACAAGGACCTGCTGTAGAGCACAGGGAACTCTGCTCAATGTTATGTGGCAGCCTGGGTGGGAGGGGGGTTTTGGGGACACATGTATGTGTATGGCTGAGTCACTCTGTTGTTCCTGTCATAATATTGTTAACTGGCTAGCCTCCAATATAAAATAAAAAGTTTAAAAGAAAAAAAGTTAATTAACTTTTTAGACTAATTTCCATCTTATCTTTGCTATGCTAAGTTGCTTCAGTCATGTCCGGCTCTTTGCTCCCCTGTGGACCGTGGCCTGCCAGGCTTCTCTGTCCGTGGGATTCTCCAGGCAAGAATACTGGAGCGGGTTTCCCTTTCCTCCTCCAGGGGATCATCCCAACCCAGGGATCGAAACTGTGTCTCTTATGTCCCCTGCATAGGCAGGTGGGTTCTTTACTACCAGCCCCACCTGGGAAGCCCATCTTATCTTTAAATGACCCTATTTAATCAAAACGGCAGTGAAAATCAGTACCTACTTGGAGGTTGAATTTAGACCTAATATTCATCCCTGCTACTTTAGATTTTATTTAGTTAACATAGGTCTTTAATGATTATTTGATTTCATGTGTGTTTATTTTATAATGAGAGGAAGAATATGTGTCCCTCTGATTACCCAAAGTATTTTCATAGCACACAATATTTCCAAACTGTAATAAATATAGAACATTTAAAAATATTTTAAATTAATAGATCCTAAGTTATTGTCACGTCTTATCTGAGTAGAAATAAATATTTTTATTCCAAGATATGGCAAGGCCTCCTGCCAATCATGATTTATAATTTTAAGTATTCAATATTTATTGTTTAGGAACTGATAAGATCACTTTTATATTTAACTTTCTTTTGTTGTTAAACTGTTTGACTTAAAATTTGGCTTTTGACTAAAGATTACATGCTCAGTTTTCTTCTTGGTACTTCAGAATGATTTTTTGGGGGGAGGAAAACAGAATGTACAGATCTAAATCTGAATTATTTTCTTTTGTCTTGAATCATATCAGTGCTGGATTATTCAGCTCATCTAAAGCTGAGGATGCCATCAAAGCAATATAGATATAGCTATACTCACAATGATATAAGTGGTATAGATATAGATAAGAGAAATGGTTAGGTGTTTTGTATCAATTAAGTAGTCGTTATGAGAAAAACAAGAAATACAGAACTAATTAAGTATAGTTAATTAGTTAAACCACTCTTTTGCTTAAAGAGTGGTTTATCTTGATTCAAAATTTGGGTGGGGAGCAATACCATCTTTCTGTTCTTAGAGTCTATATAAACATAATTGAGCTCTTGGTCAATTGTCTCTTAGATGCCATGGTATCAGCACGTTTATCTATAAAATAGAGTGGAGAGTAGAAACAGTGATGCCGAAGAACATTCTTCATTTTTTAAACAAGTCACACCTCTTGGGATTTCATTGGAGAAATAGAAAACTGAAGAAGTATTTCTGTAACTTTATCAGAGAAACACAAATCAGTGGGTTTAAATGAAAGCTTAACCTGTGTTTAGACATGTAAATCGGTTTAGGAGACACTGTGTAACATCTAGCATGTCCAAGTTTTGAAACTTAAAAGTTGACTATGAATTGATTTTTCTACTTTAGTTAATAAATTTCTAGTCATACCTACTATATTACAGGCAAGGGACTGGCGATATCATGATCAACAAGGTCACGTTCTTGCTCTTAGAAATCTCATAGACTTGATTTTCTTTCCAATACAAGCCAAGAGACCTAAAAAGAGCTAGTTTAAAATATTGCAGTTTTCATGAAAGTAGGTACACACTTTAAAGAACAGCCTGTAAAACTCTTGAATCCCCCTGATTATTTTTCTTTTACTCACTGAAGTTATTAAGTATCAGATTAAAAAAATACCAAGAGGCTGCACTATAAAGAATATTTCAGCTAAATATTAGACCAATGGACATGGGCTGTCATATTTCTAGCATTATGGAGGGTTCTGGGTTCAGTACAGGCGCCCCTTCAAGAAAACTTGATATTAATGTTTCAGCCTCAGCAATAAAACACTTTATGGGCTACTTATAAAGGAAGATTTATTAACTTCATATCCTCTTAATAATTTATTTCTTCCTTTCATCAGGTATAATCTCATACCACAGCCCTTTGGCCTTGAAGAGTAATTTAATCTTCTCAGCTCAGAAAACTTTTTAAGCCAATCCTTGACACCGAGTAAAAGTAGAGTTTCATTAAGAGTGTGCCACACTTTACACGCAGCTTCAGTTTATCAGGTATCTGCAGGAGACATGCAGGCAGAAGCCAGATCTTTGGCTTCCAACTTCCTTATGAGTAGACTTCCTCTAACTAAGAAAGAAGACTGACCAAAGTATGTCCATACCAGGGCTGAGGGCTCAGGAAAATGTGTTTAACAGGAGATATGAGGTAACGCTTGATGAGATGTAATTCACACTCATCTTAGGAGATCTCGTATATAGTAAGAATATGTGGATTCACTTCCTCCACAAGCTGAATAAGAGGTCTATTATTCTGCCAACAGAGATCCATCTTTAATTATTCGTAGTCATATTTTTTTTCCTGAGGAAGAAAATTATAATGTTATCTACCTCTTTCTGTATATATTTATTGCTTTTATTTAAATTAAGAGTTATGCTATAGTTTCTCATGAATAAAAAGGAAAATATCTGAAGAACAGTTACATTACAAAAAGGAAAATACAAATGCAGCTTCCTGAAATTTTTATGAAAACTCACCCAGAAGGCACTACATAGTGTGGGATCAAATAGCATGGATGCTTCAAGATACATAAACAATGTAGCTGAATCAAAGAAATTTCAGAAGTCTTAGAGCCTTACAAATACTTAAACTTTTAGAAAAGATTTATTGAAGTAAATAAAATAATAAAATTATGCATAAATTAAAAAATATAGTGGAATGGAAGCATAGCACATCTTCTATTATTATTTCTTTAATTTTAGCTTTTTTGAGATAAAATTGACAAGTAATATTGTAAGATATTTAAAGTGTACATTGTGACAATTTGGTCTTCCCTGATGGCTCAGACAGTAAAGAATCCGCCTGCAATGCAGGAGACCTGGGTTCGATACCTGGGTTGCAAAGATCCCCTGAAGAAGGGAACGGCCACCCACTCCAGTATGCTTGCCTGGAGAATTCCATGGACAGAAGAACCTGGCAGGCTACAGCCCATGAGGTTGCAAAGAGTCGGACATGACTGAGTGACTTTCATTTTCACTTTGTGACAATTTGATATTGATATACGTTATGAAAGGATTTCCCTTATCAAGCTAATTAACACTTCTGTTACCTCACATAGTTATAGCTTTTTTGGTGTAATGATTACTCTTGATAAAAGAATAATTCATCAGTCAATGAACAACTTAAGTTTTTTTTTCCCCCTCACCACCAAGTAAGGTGAAACGGAGAAGCATATCAATACACCCTGAGAAGGTCATTCAAAAACAATTTTCAAAATGCTTGAGGTATTTTATCATTCATTCATTTCTTCATTCAACCTAGATATATTCATAGAGTGAAAGCACTAATTATATATGCACCTATATA
This sequence comes from Oryx dammah, assembly GCF_014754425.2. NCBI lineage: Eukaryota > Metazoa > Chordata > Mammalia > Artiodactyla > Bovidae > Oryx > Oryx dammah. The sequence continues at coordinate 16,930,320 of NW_024070191.1, forward strand.
CATAGGAGCACAGTGACAAAGAAGTCAGGTTTCTACATTCAAAGAAATTAAGACATAGTGGTCTAGACATGTATAAAAAGGCAGACTATTAACAAGAATCTAACATGGATATTTACAGAAGGAAGAGACAGTTTTTCAATAAAAACAAAAAAATTCAATTACAACATGGACAGAGGATCTTAAACAGACATTTTTTCCCCAAAGGTGACATCCAAATGGCCAAAAGGTCAACATCACTAAACTATAATCATCAGGGGAATGCAGATCAAACCACAATGAAACATCACCTCATGCCTGTTGCTGCTGCTGTTGCTAAGTCGCTTCAGTTGTGTCCGACTCTGTGCGACCCCATAGACGGCAGCCCACCAGGTTCCTCCATCCCTGGGATTCTCCAGGCAAGAACACTGGAGTGGGTTGCCATTTCCTTCTCCCTCACGCCTGTTAGAATGACAATAAAAGCTATGACAAACCTAGAGAGCATGTTAAAAAGTAGAGACATCACTTTGCCAGCAAAGAGCCATACAGTCAAAGCTATAGTTTTTCCAGTAGTCATGTATAGATGTCAGAGTGGGACCATAAAAAAGCTGAGCACTAAAGAATTGATGCATTTGAACTGTGTTGCTGGAGAAGACTCTTGAGAGTCCCTTGGATATCTAGGAGATCAAATCAGTCAATCCTAAAAGAAATCAACCCTGACTATTGGTTGGAAGGACTGATACTCCAAAGCTTTGGCCCTCTGATCCAAAGAGGGAACTCATTGGAAAAGACCCTGCTGCTTGGAAAGAAAGACTGAAGCCAGGAGGAGAAGGTGGGAGTGAGGATGAGATGGTTGGATGGCATAGCCAACTCAATGAATATGAATTTGAGTAAACTCTGTGAGGTAGTCAAGGACAGGGAAACCTGGTGTGCTGTAGTCCATGGGCTTGCAAAGTTGGACATGACTTGGTGACTGAACAACATTATAAAAAAAACAAGCAATACCAGTTTGGTGAGAATATGAAGAAGAGGAAAAAAACACCCTTGTGCACTGTTGATAGAAATGTTCAGCCAATATGAAAAATAATATGGAGGTTCTTCAAACAATTAAAAGTAGAACTGCCAAATGATTGAGCAGTTCTACATCTGGGTTTATATCCTAAGGAAATAAAAAGATATTAAAGAGATGTCTGAACGCCCATAAAAGTTGATTACATTATTCACAGTAGCCAAGAAGTTGGAACAACTAAAGTGTCCATTGATAGATGAATGGATAATGAAGATAGGAGTCACGCACACACAATGGAGTACCACTCAGCTATGAAAAAGAAGTCTTGCCATTTGCAACAATATGGGTAGACATTGAGAGCATTATGCAAGTCAGATGTAAGTGATGTAAGTCAGAAATGTTTGATCTCACTTATACTTAGAATCTAAAAGAGTAAAACTCTCAGAAAATAGAATGCTGCTGACAGAGGTTTAGCTGGGTGGGGAGAGGACTGAGAAAATGTCATTTAAGGCTAAAAACACAACTGTTAAGGTTGGTGCAAAAGTAATTGCAGTTTTACATTGTTGAAAGGTATCATTTAATACTGGAATACATGTTAAAATAAATGTGGTTATGTTATATGTTATTTTAATATTCATTTCTCACTTTGATTTTTTGCTAATCACATTACTTGTTTATTTTACATTCATTTTAGACTAAGGAAATGATATCAGACAAAAAGCAAATTTGAGCAGTTCTCTTATTCAAGTTCAAAATGGGTCATAAAGCAACAGAGACAATTTGCAACATTAACATCACATTTGGTTCAGGAATAGTACAGTGCAGTCATGGTTCAAGAAGTTTTGTAAAGGAGATGAGAGCCTTGAAGATAAGGGCATGGTGGCTGGCCATCGGAAGTTGACTATGGCCAACTGAGGGCAATCATCAAAGCTGATCCTCTTAAAACTACACGAGAAGTTGCCAAAGAACTCAGTGTTGACCGGTCGGTATTACATCGGAGAAGTATGCTTATCAAATGGATGCGATGCACTGAAAACTGCAGCCAGCACTGCCCAACAGAAAGGGCCCAATTTTTCCCGACAACACCCAACCACACGCTGCACAACCAGCGCTTCAAAAGTTGAATGAATCAGGATACGAAGTTTTGCCTCATCCCCTATATTCACCTGACCTCTTGCCAACTGACTACTCCTTCTTCAAGCATTTCTACAACGTTTTGCAGGGAAAATGCGTCCACAACCAGCAGGAGGCAGAAAATGCTTTCCAAGAGCATTTTTTGTCAAATCCTTAAGTATAGATTTTCATGCTACAGGAAATAAAACATTTCTTGTTGGCAAAAAAATGTGTTGATTGTAAAGCTTCCTATGTTGACTAATAAAGATGTGTTTGAGCCTAGTTATAATGATTTAAAAGGCACAGTCCGAAACTACAATTACTTTTTACTAACCTAATAGTAGATAAGTAGGTCCTGAAGATCTAAAGTATAGTGATTATAGTCAACAATAGTGATTATAGTCAACAATACTATATTATAAATTTCAGAGTTGCTAGGAGACTAGGTCTTAATTGTTCTTACCGCAGGAAAGAATGATAATTATGTGACATGAAAGCGGTATTAGCTGACACTAAAGTAGTAATCACACTGCAATAAAGAAATGTGTTAAATCAACATGTTGTATACCTTAAACTTACCTAATATTATATAGCAGTGCATCTCAATTTAAAAAAAAAAAAGAAAGAAACCATGAGGACAAGCATCACTGAAAGATTAATCTATGAAAAATGCTTTGAAGGATGTATAGGATTTTGAAAGATAGGTATTTTGTAGGAGGATATTCCAGGAAGAAGAAAAAAACATCACAAACAAAACCAGGGACACAAAAACATACAGGATGTGTTGCAAAGAAAATGAGTGGCAGGCTATAGATGTAAAGTATGTTCAGGTAAATAATACAAAATGAGGTAAAAAGGTGAATTTCAGCCAGGTTTTAAGAAGATTAAAGATCTCTGAAAAATAGCTTGTTCTCTAGAGTTTGCACAGAAATTTTAAGTTACTTTTAAGGAGAGAATGGCTAAATGCAGAGACATGAGTTAGAAAGTTTGGCCACAGTCCAAGTAAAAGAAAAATGAGAACTAAATCTAACAAAACTTAGTGAGAATGGAAGAAATGAAAGGTTAAAAGGAAGTCACCAAAAAAAAAAAAAAGAATTTTTTTTGTTTCCAGTTTATAATTGATGTATAGCAAGTATAAATTTGAAGTTTACAGTTTACTGATTTGACTTTCATATATCATGAAGTGATTGGTGAATATTACCAATAGTGAAAGTGAAGTGAAGTCGCTCAGTCATGTCTGACTCTTTGCGACCCCGTGGACTGTAGCCCACTAGGCTCCTCCGTCCATGGGATTCTTCCAGGCAAGAGGACTAGAGTGGGGTGCCATTTCCTTCTCCAGGGTGAACATTACCACAATTAGTGAACATCCACCATCTAATGTAGACACAATATTAAAGGAAAGAGAAAATAATTTTTGTGATGAGAACACAGAATTTACTCTCTTAACAACTTTCATATATAGCATCCATCAGTGTTAATTACGTTTATCATGGTGTACATTACTTCCCTAGTACTTATTTACATCCCTGGTACTTATTTATCTTATAACTGCAAATTTGTACCTTTTGACTGCCTTCTTCCTATTTCCCTTCCTTCTACCCTCCCCACTAAGCACACATATGATTGTTTTCTCTATGAGTTTGAGAGAGCAAAGAATGTGAAACCCAACGTTAGAAGGAGGGAAAGGAAAGAGCAGCATTAAGGATTACTCTTAGGTTTCAAGTAGTGATTAGAGAATGGTTGTACTATAAATAAAAATGGAAAAGAAAGAAGAAGAAACTAACTTGGAGTAAAGAATTATGAAAATGGTAAAACTTGTTTTGGTTATGTTGATCATTTCAGAATAGGTAAGTAAAAATAATGAATAAGTATATGGATATATGATTTTGAAGCAACAGACAGGTCTCTGGGATCCTGAAGAAATAGGATCTGTTCATCTAGTGAAAAGGAAAAAAGTGAAAGTGTTAGACACTCAGTCGTGTCTGACTCTTTGGGACCCTATGGACTTTGGCTCACCAGGCTCTGCTCATTTATTTCTCCAGGCAAGAATACTGGAGTAGTTAGTAATTCCCTTCTCCAGAGGATCTTCCCAACCCAGGGGTCAAACCCAGGTCTTCCACATTGCAGGCAAATCCTTTATGTCTGCGCCACCAGGGAAGCCCCATTCACTTCGTGGCAGCCACCAGTAATACACAGCAAGGAGGTAAGCATAGATCTTGGAGCTAGGTGCTCTTGGGCACTAAGTGGGGATAATGGCTGTTAGAGCACATATTAATATCTACATCAAAGTAGCTTAGAAATGTTGTAAACTGAATATCATTTACTCAATAAATAGTTTTTATTCTCTCCATAATAGCAGTTAGTAGATGGTCAGAGAGTTAACAGTATGATGTGGAAGCAAGGGCTTGAATGAGCTTCAGGAAATAAGGGATGGTTACCATGGTCAAACTGGCATCTTATTCTTCATTCCTATCTCAGGGAAAAGGAAAAAAAACAGCCATAGTTCCTCCAATTTTCAGTGCTAAATTGTCTATCTGGACTTTGACATTAACTTTTTCTTCATTTTTGAAAATTCATTCTATTAAATCACCATACTTTGTTTTTCCTTGTCTCCTTGATGTTTTCTAAGCCCTAATGGGCTTAAGGGGTTTTCCCTCTTCTGAAGAAGTGAGAGAAAAGTGAGAGTGGGCAGAGGGCTTTGCAGTGGGGCTAGCACTGTTCCCTACTTTCTCTAGCAATGTTGACATCGTCTGAAAGCAGCGAAGGAAGACCACAGGGACCGCTCAGAGCTGGGGTTCATCAGCAAACAGGTAGTGGAGGCCAAACAAATGGGAGATTTTAGAGTATTAATGAGACCGTTAAAGAGGCTCCATCCATATAGATCTCACAGTCTGAGTTGAGAAAAATGAAGTCAGAAAGAGGTAGACAAGCCAGAAGTATCCAATATAAAGATGGTTCAAGAAACTGGACCTCACAGTGAGAACAAGGTTCAAATTCTTTGGTAATAAAGGTAAAGAAAGAGTAGCAAGTAAGAGAGTTCTGTCAGAGAAGGAAATTTCAAAGTTCAAAGTCGTAATATTGATCATGACTCAATAGTGAGCAAAAGAATAAGGTCTGATTGATCCAGAATGTGTGAGGAGTGAGATATCTGTTTAAGTAAATACAGTGACTTAGAATTAGCAACATATATATACACACACACACACATAAGTAAAAAATTAGCATTATACTAGATATATATAAACATTATATATATATGTAACATATACCTACAAATAACACATGAGATTTTTGTCAGATGAACTATTATTTTATTCCCAACAGTCATGGAAGTATCTGAAATGTTGGACATCCCCAGTTCGAGTAAATATTAGTGATGAGTTTAAGTAATACAAAGTAATATATATGTGTTTATATGCCTATCTTTCCTTATCTAATTATCTATCTATATATGTATACTTAAAAAAAATCTGTCTGTATCTTTAAAATATGCTGGGTTGATTGCTTAGACCTCGGTGTTTAAAAGCTTTTCCTACAAGTTGCCATCTTCCTTAGCAGGTAGAGTAGACTTTGTTAGGTGACTGTAAAGAATGGTGAACCGTTTCTGTCTTCACTCAGTAGTGGTATATCACATAAATTAATGCCAAGCAAAATATACCTTAGTAGGTCATTGGAAAACCCAGAGGCAGAAAGTCTTGGAGGAGAACATAATGAGGAGAAACATACAGGAAAAAAAAAAAAAAAAAAGAAGACAATAGGATAATCAACGGCCACAGGAGGTTTTCCTCCCCTGGAGAAGGCTGAACTGGACATGGATAAAGTCAGTTAAATGCAAAGCTCAGAACCTCCTTGTTTCCTTTATTTTCAACTATTTACTGTGGTGGTTTTCTCCATTATATTTTTGATACACAAAGGGATATAGCTGTCAATTTTCACAAAGTAAATAATATGTATAATTCAAGCTTTACTGAATAAATACATTCTGTCTTTAATGATTCAAAAGAACTTCCATGTTGCGAGTTATCATCGAAGAGAGATTGCTTCTCAGAGGTATTAAAGCTAGTCTGTCTTAATCCATACCAATCGATCTATATTGTGGAATTCAATTCAACTTAACACGAGGTACTTATAAGGAAAAAAAAAAGCCATAATTGTTAACTGTGTCAGACAAGGAAGGAAGCGTTGTAAACTATTTTGTCATCTGCATTTCAACAGTGTGCACTGGACGAGGTGCCAAAAGGTATGACATTAACTGTTCCTACTGGACCGCAACGCAGGTGAGTCACCTAAAGATCCTCCCAAACTAAAGTCTTTATTAAGGAAAGGTGGCAGTAGGGTTTGTTTGTTAGGAGTTGTTAGGAGGAGTTTATTAGTCATTTTGGTTAAGGGAAACTAAATTGTAATGAGGACAAGAGCCAAAAATATAAGGGAAATGTTCTCTCCTGGAATAGTTGAGAGAGGAACAGTCCAGGGTTGGTGAATGACTCTGCCATCCTCAACACATGGCTTCCAAAATTCCCCAACAATCACCAAACCAGAAAACAAAGCAGAGGAGAGATCCCAGGGCAAAATATCTTTAAAAAAAAAGTGAAGTCGCTCAGTCGTGTCCGACTCTTTGTGACCCCATGGATTGTAGCCTACCAGGTTTCTCCGTCCATGGGATTCTCCCGGCAAGAGTATTGGAGTGGGTTGCCAATTCCTTCTCCAGGGAATCTTCTCGACCCAGGGATCGAACCCGGGTCTCCCACACTGTAGGCAGACACTTTTACAATCTGAGCCACCAGGGAAGTTAAATATCTTTAAGGAGACAATGGAATGACTCAGCAGTAGTTAAGTATCACTTCCATTAATATCTCACAAGCTTTAAATTGGTCCCTGGCCACAACTAAGGAAGGAAGAAAGCCCGTATAATAGTCTTCAATAAAGTATCCATGGGCAAAATAAAGCAAAGAGAGTGGATGGTGGGGACAGTTGGCGTTTCTACCACTTCTCTCAATCAGAGATACATGCTGATTTCAGCAGCTCCACTTTCTATCTGTATGTTGGATATTCTCTGTCTTTGTTTTGTAGTGTTCTTCTCACTTCCCCATCCTTATTCTTGGTAACCAGATGTGCTTTTGAGTCAATTATTTCTGTTCAAATTGTTACATCTGTCTTAGTCTGCTTAGGCATGAGAGAATCACAGAGTCATATATTTCTATACTGTTTATAATTACAAGACATTGTCCCATCTTTTTCTCTACTCAAGAATATCTTATGAGTGAAGCAAGGAAAGCATTATTATTTCTATTTTTTCAGCTTATCCCTGAATCAGAAAATTTTCTGAAACTACAGACATACAATTTTCAAACGTGCATTGAGAGGCTACTTTATCAGCTGTGATTCCAGGGTGTGAGGATGGGAAGTGGAAACAAGTTATTTGCCTACCAGGAGCTTCCAACATGCCACAAAGGAAAGAAACATAATTCATCCCTGTGATACCAGTAGAAGTTACAGTGAGTAAGAAGAGTTAGAAATGGGTTTCCATACTTAAGCCTACAGTTTATCTGAATTTATTCGAGTGCTTCTTTCATGAGAAAATGAGGAACAAGCCATGAGATTCTGGTTATAAATGCTGTCAGAATATAGGAAAGAACACCAGGGTGTGTCAGAACTTGTAGAGTTAAGTGGGGTTCCATTTTGGCTTTAGAGAATAGGTTCATGGCTGGCGAGGTGCAGGGAAGGAGAGGGACCTTTCTGAAGAAGGTGATTATATTTAGAAAGCATGGACTTGGCCCGCAGCAGAGTGTTTGGGGAGGAAAAGGAGTTACCAGCCTGACAGAGGCAGAGTATGTGAAATGGGAAAAAGTATGCAGTAAAGCTCTACTTGGAAAATGGCACAGAATTATGAATGACCTTTAGTGAGGAGAATTTGCTCTTCACACAGAAGGCAATAGAGTGTTGGAGTTTCCTGAGGAGTGTCATAACAATCATGATATTTTGGGTTTAGTCGCTAAGTCATGTCTAACCATTGTGCCCTCATGGACTGTCGCCCGCCAGGATCCTCTGTCCATGAGTTTTTGCAGGCAAGAATAGGGTTACCATTCCTTTCTCCATTTTAGGGAGATTATTATAGTGGAAGGACTGAATAAGAGAAGAAACAAGTATGGGCGGGCTTATCAGATGAAAATCTAGGCTATGGTCTTAGCAGCCAGAATTGCAAAGAAACAGTAAATCCCAGAGACATTTTAGGTGATCAGAATGACTGAACACAGTGGCAGACTGTTCTCAAAATGAAGAGTGTCAAAAATTACTTTTCTCTTTGTACTCATTATACTTTTCACCTCACTGTACTTTCCATTAATTCTTTATGACCTGTCATTTAAGCAATTTAATTTACTTCCTCAGGAAGAAATGTGACTCTCATTTTCTGAGAAGTACAGTGAGATGAAAGTTATTAAAGGTACACTGCATACAGTAAGTGTTCAATAAATGCTCACAAAGAAATTAAATTTTAAAATTACCAAATATATATAGCAAACTCCTCTTTCAAAAGGTTGCTTTTGAATCTAGGGTTGTCACTGAGATAAATGAAATCTAGAATTAAAAAATTGAGATTTTAAGTGTTTTAAGCAGTCAAGTGTCACCAGAAACTGCTTCACAAATGTAGGAAAAGAAATTTTTGACACAATTTGAAAAGTGATATACTGAAATGTAAATGAAAAGTATCCCATCTAATTTTTATAACAGGTAAAATATTGGATTGATAAAATTACCTACACATATATTGGTAGTACTAGAGTTCATTTCTAAAAGAAACCGTATGTCAAATGAAACCATATCTGTTTAGTGACAAGAAAATACAAATGAAATCTTATCTTTGTAAATATTCTGTATATGATAGTAACTGAACTATTATTATGAGCTAACGGTAAGTGAGAAGAAAGACAGCCTTAGTTCATTTCATGGGATTAAAACTATGAATGATAAAGAAGTTAATTACAAATACAAAATTCCAATATGTTTAAACTGCATGCTTGGGGCTGGTACACGGGGATGACCCAGAGAGATGTTGTGGGGAGGGGGGTGGGAGGGGGGTTCATGTTTGGGAACACATGTACACCTGTGGTGGATTCATGTCAATGTATGGCAAAACCAATACAGAATTGTAAAGTAAAATAAAAAATAAATAAATTAATTAAAAAATATATAGGCAGATTTGTTGGAAAATGGCTTCAATTAGCATAATGAGGTATAAAATCATAAAATCATTGCTTGAATGTTAAATATTCCACTTTGCTTATTTAAGACAATATATAGCTTGGTAAAATTTGATATTTATAAGTTTATAAAGATATTTATGGGCAACTAAAAAAAAAGCCAAACCAGATAATATATAAATGTATTCATATCATAAGTAAGAAAATTGCTACCATCTCCATGAAAATTTCTTAGCAAAGCATTTCATTTATGTTACACATTCAATTAAAATGTTAAAATAATTTTGAAACATACAAAAATGCTGTGAAGTGAATCTCTAGTAAGCTAGATGACTTGGAAAATTTCCATTATATTCTCACATGTATTTTGAAATGAGCTACAGAAAAATATCTCCAAAGTATGTATGTACCTATGAACTCATTAATTTTCTTCATTTACATGTTCCATTCAGTATGTTTTTGTTGTGTCACCCTGGTATTTGTTGATGAATGCATTTATACGTTACTCCCTTCCAAAACTTTTTAATGACATTTATAGTTGGAATTAGTCTTTATTTTCTTACAAAAGCACTTTGTTCATATCTCTTTTAGAAGGCTTATGTAGACATTCTGCTATGAATTAGTCTTCCCTGGAACTTATGAGAAACTCATTCAGTCCTTGTTGAGTAAGTATATTAAATTTTGAATCCTCTTCCCTCTTTTCCTGGCACCCTGTATATAGAATGTGCTAAGAAAATTAATTTGAGTCTCTTCATGTTTGTCAGCCCTCTCACCAATATTGAATAATATGCCTAATTAGATACATAGAGTTTAAATTTTTAAACATATTAAAATATTTTAAAAGCCAAAATAGATTTGAACCATAATCAAATTTGTTTTGGTTTTACTAGGCATAAACTATTGATATTACATCTAAAATAAAAGTATTTTATCTGGAACAATAGTAAACAAATGACATTTTTGAAAGTTTAATGTGTTTTTACTAATATTAAATTTTAAAATTCATTGAAGCTATTTTTTCTGTCATTATTTTCTTGGATGAATATTTGAGATAACAAACTCAAAATACAAATTCAGGTTTATTTATATGTCCTTCTTTGGCTTTACTTTAGTATTCAAGTTCATTGTTTATAATTTAAAATATTTTTCTTAAACACAAATGTGTATGGCAAATCATTTTAAGGTTGAAATGAGATGTAGCTTCTATCGGTCATTGACACTACTCCCTCATTTTAAGGTAAGCTAAAGGATAGTTGAATATTGTGTCCTTATCAAGAATATTTAATAGCTGGTCAATGTCAAAAACCAGTGCTTAATTCTTTTCCAGGTCTCTTTTTTCCCATTAAAAGCTTAAGCACTGAACTATGGTCCTAAATATATTTATAGATATATTGTGTATAAAGAGAAAATCAAACATTTAATTTGTCTCCTAAAAAAAGATTTGTCCAATGAAAGACAGTTGTCCTGAGTACAGTTCCTTTGGTAGATAGATTTAAAATTACTTCAGGTGCTTCATTAATTCATTCAGCTTCCTACACTGTCTTGTAAGATCATAAAACACTAATTTTCTCTATAGTTCCATTGTCTTGCTTGGCCAAGATAAAGAAGCAATATCTGCCTTGGGTTTTAAAAGACATTTTCTCATTTGGGTTTCTGTAACTCTGTTTTCCCATTCCAATAAATAATATGAGACCTAATAAGGACCAAAAGAGAAAATGCTGATGGTGAAATAATATTTCAAGAACCCTAGACATGAATACTAAGACATGTAATTTTAGATACATGCATACCAATCAACTGTTGAGCTTTTCTTTCTTTTCAATTGATCAGTAATAAAACTTCACAGACACATCTCACAAGCTAGCTTAGTAAAATTTCTTAACATTAGAGATATTTACAGAATTTAGTTCATGGTCATGTTCACCTTTAATCCATGTTATACGTATATCAGAATTGCCTTATGGTATATCACACATGGAAAACTAATTCTCAGAGGAGTTACATCACCTACTCCAGGTGGCAAAATTACTGTGCATCTTAGTTGGAATTTTAAACCCAAGTTTTCTGATTAAAATCATGGGAGAATAGTAGTACTTTCTGCCAAGTCACCTGTTACAGAACAATTTGCAACTTTCCTAAAGATTTTTCTCAAGGAGAAACATTTAAGTTTCCAGATGAATAAGAGGTTATATCTTAATAACCTTCAAAACATATCACTGCTTCCTTAAAATAAGCCTGCAATTGTCAGTCTCCTGTTGTTTAATTTCCTTCACTGGGAAGACTTGATCCCATTTTCATTGCTTTCCTGCTGGTGAAAACCTGCTCACGTCAAATCATATATATTGGAGGGCTTTTGATTTTTTTCTATAATTCTTCTGTTTTTTAAAATGATATCAATATGTGCCCATGATAAAACTGTAGCCTTCAGAATAGGGAAGAGATTTAAGAACAACACGGTAAGACTTTTTCTTCTGCAATAAATAGAAGGGTCAAAACCAGTAGAAGAGGTTTGCTCTTAAAGAAGTATTTATCACTGTACTGAAGTGGATGCTGTACGACCCCAGGTAATAGTCATGAGAATAAATATGCACCAGTTGAGAAGTGGATCTAGATTAGTGTTTCTCAAGGTTTTCTTATCAAAAGAAAAATCTAATGATTTAATTAAAAGGCTTTTCCCCTTCTGTGCTGGTTATCTGCATACTGTGCTGTGTGTGCTTAGCTGTGTCTGACTCTTGCAAACCATAGACGGTAGCCCGCCAGGCTCCTCTTTCCATAGGATTCTCCAGGCAGGAATATTGGAGTGGGTTGCCATTTCCTTCTCCATGAGCTAGATCCTTAGATTTCCTTGGTGGCTAGGACAGTAAAGAATCTGCCTGCAATGTGGGAGAGCCAGGTTTGATCTCTGGGTCTGGAAGATCCCCTGGAGAAGGGAATGGCTACCCGCTCCGGGATACTTGCTTGGAGAATTCCATGGACAGAGGAGCCGGGCAGGCTATGTCCATGGGGTCTCAAAGGGTCGGACACAATTGAATGATGAATGCACTTAGGTAATTTTTGTAATTTGGCATTTTGGGAAACACTGCCATCAATTCAGTCAGTTCAGTCACTCAGTCGTGTCCGACTCTTTACGACTCCATGAATCGCAGCACACCAGGCCTCCCTGTCCATCACCAACTCCCGGAGTTTACCCAAACTCATGTCCATCGAGTTGGTGATGCCATCCAGCCATCTCTTCCTCTATCGTCCCCTTCTCCTCCTGCCCCCAATCCCTCCCAGCATCAGGGTCTTTTCAAATGAGTCAGTTCTTCGCATCAAATGGCCAAAGTATTGGAGTTTCAGCTTCAGCATTAGTCCTTCCAATGAACACCCAGGGCTGATCTCCTTCAGAAGGGACTGGTTGGATCTCCTTGCAGTCCAAGGGACTCTCAAGAGTCTTCTCCAACACCACAGTTCAAAAGCATCAATTTTTCGGCACTGAGCTTTCTTCACAGTCCAACTCTCACATCCATACATGACCACTGGAAAAACCATAGCCTTGACTTGATGGACCTTTGTTTTGGCAAAGTAATGTCTCTGCTTTTGAATATAGTATCTAGGTTGGTCACAACTTTCCTTCCAAGGAGTAAGCATCTTTTAATTTCATGGCTGCAGTCACCATCTGCAGTGATTTTGGAGCTCCAAAAAATAAAGTCTGACACTGTTTGCACTGTTTCCCCATCTATTTCCCATGAAGTGATGGGACCGGATGCCATGATCTTTGTTTTCTGAATGTTGAGCTTTAAGCCAACTTTTTCACTCTCCTCTTTCACTTTCATCAAGAGACCTTTTAGTTCCTCTTCAGTTTCTGCCATAAGGGTGGTATCATCTGCATATCTGAGGTTATTGATATTTCTCCCGGCAATCTTGATTCCAGCTTGTACTTCCTCCAGCCCAGCATTTCTCATGATGTACTCTGCATATAAGTTAAATAAGCAGGGTGACAATATACAGCCTTGACGTACTCCTTTTCCTATTTGGAACCAGTCTGTTGTTCCATGTCTAATTCTAACTGTTGCTTCCTGACCTGCATATAGCTTTCTCAAGAGGCAGGTCAGATGGTCTGGTATTCCCATCTCTTTAAGAATTTTCAACAGTTTATTGTGAATCACATAGTCAAAGGCTTTGGCATATTCAATAAAGTAGAAATAGAAGTTTTTCTGGAACTCTCTTGCTTTTTCGATAATCCAGCGGATGTTGGCAATTTGATCTCTGGTTCCTCTGCCTTCTCTAAAACCAGCTTGAACATCTGGAAGTTCACGGTTCACGTATTGCTGAAGCCTGGCTTGGAGAATTTTGAGTGTTACTTTACTAGCATGTGAGATGAGTGCAATTGTGCAATAGTTTGAGCATTCTTTGGCATTGCCTTTCTTTGGGATTGGAATGAAAACTGACCTTTTCCAGTCCTGTGGCCACTGCTGAGTTTTCCAAATTTGCTGGCATATTGAGTGCAGCACTTTCACAGCATCATCTTTCAGGATTTGAAATAGCTCTACTGGAATTCTATCACCTCCACTAGCTTTGTTCATAGTGATGCTTTCTAAGGCCCACTTGACTTCACATTCCAGGATGTCTGGCTCTAGGTGAGTGATCACACCATCATGATTATCTCGTCGTGAAGATTTTTTTTGTACAGTTCTTCTGTGTATTCTTGCTACCTCTTCTTAATATCTTCTGCTTCTAGAGCACTGCCATAGATGGTAAGAAAATTTTCAGTTCAGAAAAAGTGGTTGCTTTAGGGCTAGGAACGTCTCTCAGTTCCGTTCAGTCACTTAGTCATGTCCTACTCTCTGTGACTCCATGGACTGCAGCACACCAGGCCTCCCTGTCCATCACCAACTCCTGGAGCTTGCTCAAACTCATGTCCATCGAGTCCGTGATACCATCCAACCATATCACCCTCTGTCGTCCCCTTCTTCTCGCTTCAGCATCAGGGTCTTTTCAAATGAGTCAGTTCTTCGCATCAGGTGGCCAAAGTATTGGAGCTTCAGCTTCAGCATCAGTCCTTCCAGTGAATATTCAGGACTGATTTCCTTTAGGATGGACTGGTTTGATCTCCTTGTAGTCCAAGGGACTCTCAAGAGTCTTCTCCAACACCACAGTTCAAAAGCATCAATTTTTCAGTGCTCAGTTTTCTTTATAATCTAATTCTCACTTTCATGCATGACTACTGGAAAAATCATAGCTTTGACTATACTGACCTTTGACAGCAATGTAATGTCTCTGCTTTTTAATATGCTGTCTAGGTTGGTCATAGCATTTCTTCCAAGGAAGAAGCGTCTTTTAATTTCATGGCTGCAGTCACCATCTGCATGATTTTGGAGCCCAAGAAGATAAAGTCTGTCACTGTCCCCATTGGTTCTCCATCCAATTGCCATGAAGTGATGGGACCAGATGCCATGATGTTAGTTTTCTGAATGCTGAGTTTTAAGCCATCTTTTCTACTCTCCTCTTTCACTTTCATCAAGAGGCTCTTTAGTTCTTCTTCACTTTCTGCCACAAGGTTGGTGTCATCTGCATATCTGAGGTTATTGATATTTCTCCCAGTAATCTTGATTCCAGCTTGTGCTTTATCCAGCCCAGGCTTTCACATGATGTACTTTGCACATAAGTTAAATAAAAGGGTGATAGTATACAGACTTGACATGCTCCTTTCCCAGTTTGGAACTATTTTGTTGTTCCATGTCTGTTTCTAACTCTTGCTTCTTGATCTGCATGCAGATTTCTCAGGAGGCAGGTAAGGTGGTCTGGTATTCTCATCTCTTTAAGAATTTTCCAGTTTGCTGTGATCTACACAGACAAAGGCTTTAGCGTAGTCAATGAAGCAGAAATAGATGTTTTTCTGGAACCCTCTTGCTTTTTCTGTGATCCAACAGATATTGGGAATTTGATGTCTGGTTCCCCTGCCTTTTCTAAATCCAGCTTAACATCTGGAAGTTCTTGGTTCATGTACTGTTGAAGCCTCACTCAAGGAATTTTGAGCATTACTTTGCTAGTATGTGAGATGAGTTCAATTGTGCATTAGTTTGAATATTCTTTGGCATTGCCTTTCTTTGGGATTGAAATGAAAACTGGATCTTTTCCAGTCCTGTAGTCACTGCTGAGTTTTCCAAATTTGCTGGCATATTGAGTGCAGCACTTTCACAAGCATCATCTTTTAGGATTTGAAATAGCTCCACTGGAATTCCATCTGTTCATGGGGTTCTCAAGGCAAGAATAGTGAAGTGGTTTGCCATTCCCTTCTCCAGTGGACCACATTTTGTCTAGTGAGAGCTTTAAATTGTGGCTAAGATGTGGATTCCAGCTTGAGGGTTGAAAATGGTTAACAGAGTTCATAGTGTCCACAGTATGAAAATAAGAAATGAAGGAAGGAAAGGGGAGAGAATGAAAGAGCCTGAGAGGGACAGAGAAGGAGAGAGGAAGGGAGGAAGGAAAAGCTGGACTCAAATGGAAGAGGGATATTTAATACTTACTGAATATATGTACTAAAACACAAGTATTGATGGTAGAGTGATAAAGAAAAATATGATTCAAATCCACAGTAAACAGATTGGATCCTCAGGCAATTTTGGTTTCTTATCCTCTGCTATCAGAAAGTGTCTGTGTAGTGGGAACAGACAACAGAACATTTGATTTCTACAAATCTAGAAAGTTCAAGAAATGTTTGAAAGAATATGAACAGGAAACCAATTATGAACTATCCAAATCTTGACAATATTTTGCAGTTTTTTTTTTAATTAAAGGTCTTCAGAGATACACATATACTTCTATTTGTCATAATGTTATTTTGAGAAACTTACAGTTCAAATAATTTAGATTATCAAATAATAGTTTCTATTTGCAGAGAGACTAAACAGACTGTAAAGACAACTTTGTGTTTCAAGAGTGACCTGATTTTCAATATAAAAGTATACATAGCTTTTCTGAGTAGCTGCTAGAATGTCAGCCGTATAAAACAATCAACAAGACACTTGTCTCTTTATGTACACTAAATATACTTAGATAATATTTCTACAAGATAAAAAGTTGACGTTTATTCAACTTTATTGTTTATGAATAATGTATCACAATACAATTTGTATAGTGTCACTGATACCGACTTTATAGTGAATTTCTCTCCTGAGATGACTCAGTTTCAGTGAGAGATCAGTTACACATTCATCTATTTTCTATGTGATGCAATTTGCCATGCATAAATATGAAAGTATTATAATGATTCATTTTATTTAATGAACTCAAAATATAGCTAAGTGTATTATTGGGCATAATTATAAGAGCTAATTTTCAGGCTTTGCTTGAGACATTTTTAGATTAATATAATTTTATTACACATATTTTATGACAGTGTACATGCCTAAGATATTTAATATATAGCATTTGGAGGCAAGTAACAAAAGGGCGTCCCTAAAACAAAGCATCTTCTTTCATGTTTTATCACTTATGAAATATTTGAATAGTTTTTCACAAGTAATTCTGGGTTTATAGTGTTTATAAAGTTAAAAGTCTCCTGAATCTCCTGGAAAGGTAGATAATGATGTTAGCTTGAGGTAGCATCTGGAATCTTTTCAGATTAAAGTAGAAACTCTAGAGGATTCACAATGAACTTTTTTGTTGTTAAATCCCCAGATTCAGTCTTACCATGGTAAAGCAGAAAGTGTCTAGAGATGTCTATTAGTGAAATCTGAGCTCTGAACACATTTATAAGTCACTGATGGATCTCAGCTCATATGTACCTTCAGAGAAAATGCCAGAGACCACCTTTTGCATGGTTTCTTTCATTTACACACTAAAAAAGATCCTTATGGTGCTATTATATATATTTTTTTCTTTTAAATTTGGGGTTTTTGTGTGTGTGTGTGTGTGTGTGTGTGCAAAATATTAGGAATAAAATTAATGATTATGACATGATTACTCTCCTTCAGGAGCTCACAGTGTCTTGCAGAAAGACACATGGGAAAAAAAAAAAAAACAACCTAAAAAGGAGTAACCTCATTTTTCCTACTAAAGATACAAATGAGGTAATATTTACATTAAAACTTAAAAGTACAATAGATCCAAGCCTCTCAACTCTTTTCCCACTTCTGGTTTTTCCCTCTGCCAATAGCTCTTTTAGGGATTTTACAGTGGAGCTGGTCACCTTCAAATGTCACAGCTGACATCAGGCCAGGCCTCTGTTAGAGAGGGTTGGAGTTTAGGCAGCACATCAAAGGAAGGTGACTGGTGTCAGCCTGACTTCCCTTCTGTTCCTGGAAAACACTCTGCTACCAGAGTGCTAAAACTTTCCTGCGCTTGCTCCCTTGATTCACAGACATGCAGGCTCCCTTGGCACACCTCATCGGTGGAACAGGATATGTACATGCTTGTCACAGGCTCTGTCCAGGCCAGTGAGTCCCTCTGCCCCAGATACAGGGCTGGCTCATGGACCCGGATGTATTCCATTCATCCTATGTGGTGAGATATCTTTCAGGCCCTTCTTTCTTTAAATAACCACATAGAGATGAATTTGGACTATATTCTCTCATACATGACAAAGGCAGGCCCTGGGGAAAGGCATAAAATAGCTGAATTTCCTTTCAGTCTTTTTCTGCTATTCCTTTCTACCAAAATTATTTCTGTTCTCACATTGCTCTTTAAAATGCTAGTTACACCATTTCTTTATTTTTACAGAGCACCCTGCAGTGTATGAAGCTAATTTATATGTTCTTTCACTGAATAAGAAACTAACACTATGGTGTGAATTAGTTTAAGGTTTTATCCTCACTAGGTACAGGGTGCAGAGGAGGTCAAAATGATGAATATTTTATAACAATAACCATAGTTAGTTTTTTTAAGTATTTACTCTCCACCAGGTAGAATCATAAGTAGGTTACATGTATTGTCTCATGTACTCTTTAACACAGGGAGTGACTACCATCATTCTTTGTTACACATGGGAAAAATGAGACAAAAAGAGACTGAACGATGATCTCAGGAGGAGAGTCTAAGCATGAATGCCAGAGCCTGTATGCTGTGCGCTGGACCACACTGCATCCCTCCGTTAAGTTTCAGGCAGCCAGTATTTGTGTGGGGGCAGTGGTATTGTGCAAAGGAATGATCAGAACCCAAGCACACCATGTGGGTGACTGCTTAATTCTAACACTAATCCTATGGGTGATATTCAGATCTTTAGCAGATTCAGGGAATAGGGCTGATTTACTGAGAGGTGTTCATTGTAATCTACAAGAGATAGAGAACATAATATCTTACAGTCACTTCAAGGTAAGTTAGTGAAGTGAAGTCGCTCAGTCGTGTCCGACTCTTTGTAACAGCATGGATTGTAGCCTACCAGGCTCTTCTGTCCATGGGATTTTCCAGGCATAGTACTGGAGTGGATTGCCATTTCCTTCTCCAGCAGATCTTCCCAACCCAGGGGTGGAACCCAGGTCTCCCGCATTGTAGACAGATGCTTTACCGTCTGAGAAGTTAACCAGCTAATAAAAACATGCAGTCACTAAGATCAGTTATTTCTACAGAGATCAGAAAATGGTAAAGCGACCTAAAATACAGTTTTGATATCTGAAATCATCAGACTGTAAAGTTTTCCTCCTATAAATTGATTTTGATATTAGCAAAGTCCATTAGGTAGGAAAGAGTTTTGTTGTTATCCTCATAGCTTATTCTAATACAATTAGATCCTTAATAATAGTTAAAAAAAAAAGGAACTAGTTTCTCAGACACAGGCAGCTGCAAACTAGCTAATTGGTTCTGGGTCAGTGATCTTTTTCTACTTGTTTACTGTTAGTGTTTCTTTGGGGGAAAATGCATTGCAACATCCCACTGATCTATTGTCTTCCTACATATTGTTAATTCAAGGACTTTGGCATTCAGGGAGGAAATTATGGCCCATCAGGGTACATAGAATATTCTATTTTCCAGAGAAAGGTCAGAAGAAAAAGAAAAGAGAGAAGATAAATATAAAACCTTTAAATCAAGACTAAATCCCAAAGTTATTCCTTGGTTTGTACAACCATCAGTCAATAATAATCAATTGCAATTAGTCAGAAAAGAACTAAACCTTAAACTTGCTGAACAGATGGGATAAAAAAGAAAAATGAAGCCACCTTCCATCATCAGACAGACAAAACCACATGACCATTTTCTTGTTATTGGTTTTGCTCCTCATTAAGATGTGTTCATTTACTTTCTTTTATTCTGAATCTCCTAGTTAGAATCTTGAAACTAGAATTGTCTTCCATGAAGGATTTTGCTCATTACTCTTCTTATACAGACCTGAATTCCAGACGGCTTGGGGAAATAATTGTTTATGCTTTAATTATCCATCTCCAAATACAAATAATCCAGAGACCTCTTTTGAGCTCATTCTACTATTCAGTATTCTAAGTACTTCAGCAAATATTTACTCTGATGACAGCACAGAGTTTAAGTTTAACACATAATTCTTGCCTTCTCATATGTTAAAATCAGGAGAAGTTGAAGCCAACACACAAGGTAAGTAACAAACTTTGTTGGGTATGAGTAGCCAAGAGAGTTCAGTCAAGAAATAGAACTTGGTTGTATTTATAATACAGGTAAAACTTTGATAGAGGAAAAAAGCACAGGTATTCCAATGAAGAGAATAGAAGAACACTAAAGCAGACTTTTTATCTTTTTATACTGTCATGGGGTTCTTGTGGCAAGAATATATGACAAAGCTATGGCAAACCTAGACAGCATATTAGAAAGCCAAGACAGCACTTAGCTGACAAAGGTCCATATAGTCAAATCTATGGTCTTTCCAGTAGTCATGTTTCACTGTGAGAGTTGGACCATAAAGAAGGCTGAGTGCCAAAGAATTGATGTTTTCGAATTGTGGTGCTAGAGAAGACTCTTGAGACTCCCTTGGGCAGCAAGGAGATCCAACCAGTCCATCCTAAATGAAATCAACCCTGAGTTCTCATTGAAAGGACTGATGCTGAAGCTGAAACTCCAGTAATTTGGCCACCTGATGTGAACAGCCAACTCATTGGTAAAGTCCCTGATGCTGGGAAAGATTGAAGGAGGGAGGAGAAGAGGGCAGCAGAGGATGAAATGGTTGGAAAGCATCACCGACTCAATGGCCATGAACTTGGGCAAACTCCAGGAGCTAGTGAGGGACAGGGAGGCCTGGCATGCTATAGTCCATGAGACTGCAAAAAGTCAGACATGACTTAGTGACTGAACAAAAAGCAAACTTGTGGAGGCTGGAATGTGTACTATGTGTTTGTGGGAACAAGGACCTTATCAATCATCTCAACATATTGAAAGAGACTTCTTTCCATTCCATTCATAAATGGAAAGTATGCTGCTAAGTCGCTTCAGTCGTGTCCGACTCTGTGCAACCCCATAGATGGCAGCCCACCAGGCTCCCCCGTCCCTGGGATTCTCCAGGCAAGAACACTGGAGTGAGTTGCCATTTCCTTCTCCACTGCATGAAAGTGAGAAGTGAAAGTGAAGTCGCTCAGTCGTGTCCGACTCTTAGCGACCCCGTGGACTGCAGCCCAGCAGGTTCCTCCGTCCATGGGCAAGAGTACTGGAGTGGGGTGCCATTGCCTTCTCTGAATGGGAAGTATACACCCTATATATAATATATACATTATATATTATGTATTTTGTATTTAGTATATACTTTCTATATTACACATTATATAAAATATATATAATATACATTATATATATAATCTTTTAAATAATTCTGAGCTCCTTTTTTTTTAAAGCTCTTTAAAAATATCAGCACCTCTTTATGACGAAAACGCTCCAGAAAATGGGCATAGAAGTAACCTCCCTCGACATAATAGAGGCCATATACAACAAACCCATAGCAAACATTCTTCTCAGTGGCGATAAACTGAAAGCATTTCCTCTAAGATCAGAAATAAAACAAGGGTGTCCATTCTTGCCATCATTATTCAGTATAGCTTTTGAAGTCCTTGCTACGACAATTAGAGAAAAAAAAAATAAAAGGAATCCACATTGGGTAAGAAGTAAACTCTCACTGTTTACAGATGACATGATACTATACATAGAAAACCCTAAAGATGCCACCAGAAAATTATTAGAGCTAGTCAATGAGTTTAGTAAAGTCACAGGATACAAAATTAATACATTTCCCTTTCATTCTTATACACTAACAATGAAAAATTGGAAAGAGAAATTAAGGAAATGATCCCATTCCCCATTGCAACAAAAAGAATAAAATACCTAGGAATAAAGCTACCCGAGGAGACAAAAGACCTGTATGCCGAAAACAGTAAGACACAGATGCAAGAAAGCAAAAATGACCCAAATAGATAAACCAAGATATTGGACTGGAAGAATCAGTATGTGAAAATGACTATAAGGCATTCGTAAGGCAATTTCCAGATTCAATGCTATCCCAATCAAATTACCAATGGCATTTTTCACAGAACTGGAACAAAAAATTTTACAGTTTGTATGGAAACACAAAAGACCCCAAATAGCCAAAGCAATCTTGAGAAAGAAAAATGGAGCTCTGAGCTCTTTAAGCATAAAGAGTATAAATATCTTGTGTTAGAAGCCCAGTAAAAATCACTGGGTAGGAGAGTAATAGGGCTTCCCTTGTGGCTCAGCTGGTAAAGAATCTGCCTGCAATGCAGGAGACCTGGATTCGATCTCTGGGTTGGGAAGATCCTCTGGAGGAGGAAAGGCTACCCACTCCAGTATTTTGGCCTGGAAAACTCTATGGACTATACAGTCCATAGGATCGCAGAGAGTCGGATGTGACTAAGCGGCTTTCACTTTCAGGTGAGTAATAACACATTGACACACTGTTTGAAAAGCCAGATAAAATTAACATGTTGAGATACATGGCAGGGCTCAAAAAATGGAAATTTTATCTTAAAACTGTAGAAAATAATTAAAAGTGGATCTTGAAGTCCAGCTGAAATCTCCCTACTTTATTTTGCATCAATTTAAACAGGATAATAATCATTTATCTATTTAAACAATATAATAAAGGAGCTTGCTGCTGCTGCTGCTCAATTGCTTCAATTGTGTCCAACTCTGTGTGACCCCATAGACGGCAGCCCACCAGACTCCGCCGTCCCTGGGGTTCTCCAGGCAAAAACACTGGAGCTTAGCTAGAGCCTAATAAACAGAAATACACATAAAAATATATTTATAGCATGGATAGTAAGAGCAATGCTGAAGATATGCATAGAGAGAAAAAAGGTACTGCCCTGGGCTTAATTGGTATTGAGATGAAGTATGATGAGTACTGTTTAGCCTGATGAAAGAGACAAAGGAAGTCCATACAGAAGTTATAGATGCAAAGCTTGGTGTCTATGAAACTAGGAGCTTGGTATTGTTGGACAGAAAGCAGATAGGAGAGAAACGAGATACACCTACCAGAGTTAAAAACTAACTGGATCACAGAAGCTTTTATAGACCAGTTAAGAGATTAACTTCTTCAGGCCGGTGGATAGTCACTGAGAGTTTTCAGGAGGGTAAGATCATGGCAGTGTGAGTTGTAGAGAAATAACTCTCAAGGCTAGTAAGAGTAAAGAGGGTCACAACTGGAAAGGGTACAGTTAGCAGGAATAAGTGTGATCTCAGGTCAGGCTGTATGACTGCTGTCTTTTCCTGGTGCACACCTCTGTATTTCTTGGCTAACTTTTACACATTCTTTAAGTCTTTGCTCAAATATTACTTTATCAATGAGGCTCACCCTTTTAAAGCTTTAATCCTCTCACTTTTATATTTCTGATCCTCATTATCCTATACTATTTATGTCAGTCTGTAGTATGTACCAGCTTTGGGTAACTAATTTATTATACTTATTGTTTCTTTTCTGTCTCTTCCAACTAGAATGTAAACTCCAGAAAGGCAGGGATTTTTTTTAATGTGTGAAAAAAAATTTTTTTTTAATTGGAATTTAGTTGCTTTACAATATTGTGTTACTTTCTTATGTGCTTAGTCAGTCACAAAGAGTGTCCGACTCTTTGGGACCCCATGGACTGTGGCCCGCCAGGCTCCTCTGTCCATGGGATTCTCCACTGGAGTGGGCTGCCATTTCTTTCTCCAGGGAATCCTCCCAACCCAGGGATCGAACCTGGGTCTCCCACATTGTGGGCAGATTCTTTACCACCTGAGCCACTGAGTCAGCCACACATGTACATGTGTCTCCTCCTTTCTGGATTTCCTTCCCATTCAGGCCTCTTCAGAGTGCTGAGTCGAGTTCCCTGTGCTCTACAGTTGGTTCTCATTAGGTATCTGGTCCACGCAGAGTACTGCATGCGAGTCAGTCCCAGCGTCCCTGTCCACCCCACCTCCTCTCCCCTTGTTTCCATATGCTTGTTCTGTACATCTGCATCTCTTTTTTATGCTTTGTTGTTCAAAGTAAACTCAACTATAGAAGAATGACTAGCATATGGCGGGCGCTCCGTAAATGTTTGCTGAATAAATACAAAAGGTAAAGATGAAAGGCTGGATTTAGAAAATACTGAGGAGACCTGATGAATTATTGGATATGAAAGGCTGAGCCCAGAACACCTCCTTTTTCTGACATAGGTGACCAGGTAGGTCATAATTTCACTAATAACAGAAGAGACTTGGAGAAGGAGCACATTTAAAAAGAAGACAATGTGTTCTGGTTTGAAAATACTGAATTTGAGATGCCTGTGGGATGTGCTGGTGAGAGTTCCATCTGGAAACTCTGCAGAGCAGCCTGGGCTCGTGAAGAAAGGTCAGGAGTCTCCTGGACGTAGGTGATCATGAAGACAGTAGCAAGGATGAGATTGCCCTTGCAGGGTGGGGCATGAGGGGAGCTGTGCACCAAGGACCAAGTTCTAATAACCATCACAAGTAATAAAAGAGCTGTAGTATCATGAACAGTAAATGGGGAAGTATTACCTTTGGGAGGCAGTTGTTTAATTATCATAATCATCTCAGAATGTCCTAAAGTCATGTCAGTTATCCACATGGATCAGGAATGATTCCCCCGACCTCCCCTACACTGGGCTGTGCTTCTCATGCTTGAGGGTTTCCCCTGTGTTTTTCCAGAGCAAGCTTGCACACCCTAAGATTATTTATATTTGCCACACAGAATGAGACCCAAATTCCTAGACTGCATTTCTCACTAAATTATTCTGATTCTCAGCTAACTGATATTCAGTCAGTACACAGCCCTAAAATGTCTGGCACTCTGGAGCCACAAAGCAGTGTTCTGGAACAATATGTCCAAAATGACTGGATTAACTTTATGAAGCTGAAAAGGTTAGTTCGGGTTTACAATAAAAAGGAAAGTGTATTTTTTAGTTTTACTAAAGGTATAAAAGCTAATTTATACTTTAGACCTAATATTATTTTGTGACTTATATACACCATATATATTTGTGAAGCACAAGCTGGAATCAAGATTGCCGGGAGAAATATCAATAACCTCAGATATGCAGATGACACCACCCTTATGGCAGAAAGTGAAGAGGAACTAAAAAGCCTCTTGATGAAAGTGAAAGTGGAGAGTGAAAAAGTTGGCTTCAAGCTCAACATTCAGAAAACGAAGATCATGGCATCTGGGAAATAGATGGGGAAACAGTGGAAACAGTGTCAGACCTTATTTTGGGGGGCTCCAAAATCATTGCAGATGGTGACTGCAGCCATGAAATTAAAAGACGCTTACTCCTTGGAAGAAAAGTTATGACCAACCTAGATAGCATATTGAAAAGCAGAGACATTACTTTGCCAACAAAGGTCCGTCTAGTCAAGGCTATGGTTTTTCCTGTGGTCATGTATGGATGTGAGAGTTGGACTGTGAAGAAAGCTGAGCGCCAGAGAATTGATGCTTTTGAACTGTGGTGTTGGAGAAGACTCTTGAGGGTCCCTTGGACTGCAAGGAGATCCAACCAGTCCCTTCTGAAAGAGATTAGCCCTGGGATTTCTTTGGAGGGAATGATGCTAAAGCTGAAACTCCAGTACTTTGGCCACCTCATGCGAAGAATTGACTCATTGGAAAAGACTCTGATGCTGGGAGGGATTGGGGGCAGGAGGAGAAGGGCACAACAGAGGATGAGATGGCTGGATGGCATCACTGACTCGATGGACGTGAGTCTGAGTGAACTCCGGGAGTTGGTGATGGACAGGGAGGCCTGGTGTGCTGCGATTCATGGGGTCGCAAAGAGTCAGACATGACTGAGCGACTGAACTGAACTGAACTGAGTGTGAATATTTCCTGAAGATCAAGAAGCATTATGAAGCCACTTGACTCTTTGTTTTACTCTGCATTCTTCTCCATTTTCAAAAGATTACTATGACATTCCACTAGACGTGATTTTGACAGGGTAAGTTATTGGATTCCCCAAACAGATGTGTGAATACTAGATTTGTCTTATTTCTAAAACAAGAACGGTGACCACTGCTATTTCAAATGATTAGATGCTGGCAGACTGGTGAGAACAGGTGTATTTTAATTAAATTAGTTTTCAATTTAATCTGACACAGCGTGTAGCTGAGTCTCTATGGCTCTTCTTTCAGTCTTTTCAGGGAAATAAGAAATTCTAAAAGAGGCAAGTCTGATACTCAATATTTTCTTACTTAAGAAATGGAAACAGAGAAAGTTTAAAGCTAGATCTATTTGTATATTACAGACTATGCAAAGGAAGATTTGAATTACTCAGAGCAATTTTTAGAGCTAATAATTATTAATATCTTTCAGAGCCTGTTTTTAAGAGTAGATAACACACTGAATGTTTTTATAATAAAGGAATCACATGGTCCAGTGCCATCCTGAGGAATTTTATTATCCCCAAACCTGGAGACTGAGTTTCGCCCACTTGGGTCCCAAGAAGCAAAAGAATTACAGTGTTGGGGACACATATATATGAATCCTGTGAGAGATTGAAAAGCCACTTGGCTAAAAGTGAAAATCACGATCTATATAAATAAAATTCTCTATTGAGGTCAGTGATGACCACTCAGAAAAGAGGGTTGGAAAAGATAAAATAGAACAGAATGCAAGGGGAAGGGAATGAAAGGGTAGAACAGACTCCTTGGACACTCAGACCAGTGACTCACCATGAGTTAGTGTCTCATCTAAGAGTTAAAATGAGGCCAAGAGTTCGACACTGCAGCTTCACAGGGCAGCTGGAACCAGGGTCAGTGTGAAGACTGTGCCGTGCCTTTCCCTGATGAGGATCTCCTCTCTCAAGGTTGCTAGGAGCCTGGGAAACCTCTTGGTATTTCACTTCCAAAGAGTCTTAACCTCATCTAAACTTCACGACATCTGCTGTCAGCTTTCAGAATAAAGGAAGGGGGTCCTTCTATCATACATATTTAGGCCAATGTTATACTTTCCATCAGTCCCATTATTACTGGTAATAAATGCCACTGGTCACAATAAAGTGAATAAACTACTGAAAGTTGTACCTGTAGAGATCACAGCCAGGTACTGCTTTCAGTTCAGTTCAGTTCAGTTCAGTCGCTCAGTCATGTCCGACTCTTTGCGACCCCATGAACTGCAGCACGCCAGGCCTCCCTGTCCATCACCAACTCCCGGAGTTCACTCAGACTCATGTCCATCGAGTCAGTGATGCCATCCAGCCATCTCATCCTCTGTCGTCCCCTTCTCCTCCTGCCCCCAATCCCTCCCAGCTTCAGAGTCTTTTTCAATGAGTCAACTCTTCGCATCAGGTGGCCAAAGTACTGGAGTTTCAGCTTTAGCATCATTCCTTCCAAAGAAATCCCAGGGCTGATCTCTTTCAGAAGGGACTGGTTGGATCTCCTTACAGTCCAAGGGACTCTCAAGAGTCTTCTCCAACACCACAGTTCAAAAGCATCTATAGTTGCAATTAAATAAACAATGTGCCATAGTACTAAGTTTCAGGAATAAATAGGTTAGAAAGTGACCAATAGTATGTTTCCATCAAGCCTCTTTCTGATAAGTATGTCCCAAGACCATGCTATAGAAAATGGACAGTCTCTAAAAGTAGAGGTTAAAAGTTTAAGACAGTGGTGGGCACAAGGTTTAACGGGTGGCTCAGCTGGTAAAGAATCCTCCTGCAATGCAGGAGACCTGGGTTCGATCCCTGGGTTGGGAAGACCCCTGGAGAAGGGAAAGGCACCCCACTCCAGTACTCTGGCCTGGAGAATTCCGTGGACTCTAGTCCATGGGGTCGCAGAGAGTTGGACACGACTGAGCGACTGTCACTTCACTGAGGTCTGCTTGAACAAAGAGGAAAGACAGGAAGTAAATCAGTTACCATTTTCTTGCTGAGTCAATAAAAAGGAAATCCATGTTATAGAAAAAACTGAAAAAAAAAAAAAAAACCCAAAACACTCATAAAAAATGTTTCTCAAATACCCAACCAACTTGTTGTGTTTCTTAACCTGATAAGAAGCTGAAATACCAAAGAGAGGTCAGAATTCTGCTGAGACATATCTGAGTGGTTGAGGTCTGGCTTATTGGGGTTGCGCAAATTCTTCTGCTTAGGAACTTTTAACTTATGAATGTTTACAGATAATAACAGTCACTCACCAGAGTATAGGCTTGTCAGCTCTGCCTACAATCAACAGATGCTTTCATGATCACACTGTTATTTTAGTCTAAGTCATTTTGCTGTTTCAGGCCCCAGCTTTGAGTTTTTTTTTTTTTTTTTTTTTTTTGCACACGGGCTTCCCTAGTGCTTCAGAAGGTAAAGAATCTGCCTGCAATGCAGGAAAACCTTGTTTGATCCCTGGGTAAGGAAGACCCCTGGAGAAGGAAATGACTACCCACTCCAGTATTTTTGCCTGGAGAATTCCATGGACAGAGGAGCCTGGCAGGCTACAGTTCATGGGGTCACAAAGAGTCAGACACAGCTAAGTGACTAACACTTTCACTTTGCACAGTATAAGAGATACATTTTACATCCTGACACATTAATACAGAAATATGTAATTTACATGAAAAAGTCAGTAGATAATACCACATGAGAGGTACTTTGATATTTCCTTTTATTGCTATTCTATTTTAATTAATTTTATATAATTCACTGATGTTTACTCATGGAAAAGTTGTAGGTTGTATGTAATCTGAAGTGTGAAACACACTGGGCTAAGGTGTTTTTCTCTCTGATTGAAGCAGCTTCAGCTTGTAAACTTATTTCTGATAAACAACACAATGTCAATCTTTTTAGAGATTAAAACATAAGAATATAAAACAGTGATAGCTTTCTGATGACTCTCAATTAAAGATTAAGATGTACCTTAGATCCTCTATACTATGAGTCACTTACATGCATCCCACTGGACTCATGAACAAGTGAATTTATCAACCACTGGCTGGATGACACTATATATCTAGATTACCAGGGGGAGGTGTCCGTCCAGATGAAAATATTTTATGTTGTTTTATTTTGGTCTGTATTTACACCTTGTTTGTGTATTAATCTATACAATTAAAATTTCAGTTACAATTTTCCTTATTTATCCTAATTTTACTTGAAAAGGCAAGTTATATTTGCAAAGCAATTCACATCTAAGTACATTAATATAACCAGAGGTTTACTTAGAAATAAGAGTTAATTCTAGAAGTTACCACAGCTTTATCTCTAATCTCTGAAGCCACTTTTTGTAGAATGCCTATATCTGAAACATATTTCCAGATAATTCTTTTACCTGTTATAATTTTTGTTTTATTAAATATATTTTCCCCAAGTGTGTAAAACATTCTGAGGTCAAAATCAAAGCAGTTACTTGCATAGGTCTAGAAAATACATTTAGTTAGTGATGAAAATGTGATTGGGGTTAAGCTTTTTTTTTTTTTTTTTCTTTTTGCTGGGCAAATGGCCTTAATAGTTTGGTCAAGTTGTTTGACTTTGATTTATGCTGAAATAACAGTTGGGGTCAAAACAAATCTTAGTTCAAATCCCATACAGTGGGGAATCCCCTAAATATAACCAGATTTACAATTCACTCTCACATGCAAAACAACCATTATGGCTTAGAATAAATAGAAATTACAGGCTAGTGAAAATGCAGACATATGGTATTTACCAAAGAATCCAAGAGTATGTATTATTTCTTTTTAATACCGATTAAGAATGTGTCAAGGTATAATGTTCTAAATGAAAGTTTTGTTTAAATTATTTCATTCATAAACAGTTAAGCATAACTAAAGTGAACCAGAGTTTGGAGAAAGGGAAAAATAAGTTATTAAAAGAAAATAACCAATATGGATAAATTAAGTCAGAGAGTTATAAGAGAAAACAAGGATAGGAGATAATAACATTGGGATAGAATGGAAAAGAGGAAAATCAGAGAATACCTAACCTCAGGGTATACATAGCTAGAAAGTAAGCCTTGAGATGAAATGATTGCACTGTATGTTCTGGTTTAATTTTACAATTAAGGATAATTCTAGGGAATTTGCAAGTTATTTTTGAGACCATTTCAGGATTTTTCTCCAAATGCATTATATATTAGCTGATGAAAATCTCATTTTTGAGATATCTATGCTTCCCAGGTGGCTCAGTGGTAAAGAATCTGCCTGCCAATTGTGGAGATGCGGGTTCAATCCCTGGTTTGGCAAGATCCCCCTGGAGAAGGAAATGGTAACCTGCTCCAGTATTCTTGCCTGGAGAGCTCCATGGACTGAGGAACCTGGCAGGCTGCAGCCCACGGGGATGGAAAGAGTCAGACATGACTTGGAGACTTAGAGACTGATCGTGAGCAATGGTTGAGGTTTCTGAAGCCCCTGGTTGTCTTTTTCTTTGCACTGAAAATGATATCCAACTCAAAAAAGAGAAGACTGTAAGAATCAACATCTATGAAAATGACTGCCTTTGCTCAGGCCATGTTCCTCAAGCTTTTGATTTAAGGCTGCAGTCAAATACTTGACCTATGTTGAATCAAATTAAACATTTAATTTTGGGTATATTTATACATACACTTTCAATAGCAAGTTAAAGATTATGAACTAGAAAACAGGAAAGGTAAAGAAAATCAAAGAGAAATTTGTACCTGGACTTTTCAGTGAACTTTAAAAAATTTAAAAATTTTAAACAGAATATAACATTTTATATTCAAAAGAAAGAGAAGAGTAACAGGAGAATTAAAAAGAAGTTAATTAACTGGATAAAAAATAAACAGCACAGCCTAAGTATGTGACTACAGATTTCTAAGGCTGCATATAAAAATGAAATTAAAATAGCTTCCCCCATCAGAGCAGTACACTTGATACAGTTGATGAAACTACACTGACACACCATTGTCGCTCTGAGTCTATATAGTTTACATTAGGATTCACTCTTGATGTTTTGTGTTCCATGGGTTGGCACAAATGTGTGCCATACATTTATCATTCCAGTATCAAGCAAAATATTTTCACTGCTCTAAAAATTTTCCATGCTCCACCTCTTCATCCCTTCCCACTCTGATGGCCAGTTGTTATCTTATTGTTGAGTTTTAAGAGTTCTTTATATATTTTGGATAAATAGTCCTTTATGGGAATGTGTCATGCAAATATTTTCTATAGTCTGTGGCTCGTCCTCTTAACTCTCTTCACATTTTCGACGTTAGTGAAGAAGCTTTAAATTTTGCTGAGGTAGTATATGTCAATTATTTCCTTCATGGATTATGACTTTGGAGTTGTATCTGAAAAGTAATCAACCATACTTGAGTCATACAGATTTCTCCTTAGTTATCTTCTAGGAGTTTTCTATCCTACATAATTTTCTAGGAGTTCTCTAGTTTTGCATTTTACATTTATGCCCACCACCCACCTGGAGTTAATTTTCATAAAGTGCATAAGGTCTGTGTCTAGATTTATTTTTTCTGTGCATATGTTCAGTTGTTCCCCTCTTAGAATTTTGAAGCCTTCAAATACAGAATGTTTAGCAAGAACTTTAATATATCAGAATGCTTCTGTCATCATTTTATGCTGGATTTTTTTTCATAGTGACCAGATTTGTCAGAAGGTAACAGACTATCTCATAACAGGAGAGCAGGGCTTCCAAAAGTTCATTGATAAGCTTGACATACATTTTGTCTCAAACAAATGAATAAAGGCTACAAAAAACATTTTATTCTGTAAAAGGCAAAATAAGCTGTCATTTTTTCCTTGCTGTTTAATTTATTTAAATATCTTTCTAATGGCACTGAAATATATGTAATTTAGTCACTGGGTTTCAAATTTTGATGTTTTATCCAGTTAAAATCATTTAAATACAAATCCTGTATGTATGCAGGCATGCTCTATCAGAGTGCATGGCCACAAAAAATAAAGCCAAAGTACTTTCACTAATATTTTCAGATGAAGAGAAAAGCCTGACTATATAGTTCACCCCAGATTCTAACTTTGTACCCTGAAGTACTGTGTAATTTCTTACTTTTTATTATATATAATTGTGTTAAACCATTTCTAAGGATTTTCATTTTTAACATTAGGGAAAGCAGTGCATATTATTTATGAAAACATTTTCATGTAATATTAAGTATAGAGGGTATAGAAATTAGTGCATCATTTCCATGCTAATTCTACTTCTTCTACCCTCAATTCTACCAACCTCCCAATAGGATTTCCATAAAATAGCTTATTTAATTTCAGTTGATATGCAATTAAGTAGGTGGTTAATTTGAGCACAAGTGATGTATTTACATTGTTGACTCTCTCTATGGACATGGTATAGCTTTCCATTTGAGTCTTATGTCTGTCAGTACAGCTTTATAATTTTTGATATGTTTCAAGAACTTATAATCATTGTATTATCATCTCTAGATGTTTTGATTTGTGACATTGATAAAATTTGAACTATGAAAAAGAGATACTTATTATCAAGAATTTTGATGAACCTAGGTCTTTACCCTGCATGCAAACTATCAAATCAGCAGCTTCAGTTTCTTGAACACTGCTGGACAACATGAAGCTCTTGGGTCAGAGACAGAGAACAGTTTATTACTCACAGCAATAGCCAGAGTCTTACACTTCACTCTAGTTGCCTGAAATCCAATTTCCACAGGGTACTGTGAAGAGGGCCAGGTGACACCTGTGTGTGCAGCAGACTGCATTGCAGCAAACACCCAAGCTGTGGGAACCCTACCTCTTATCACAGGGTAGCAAGAGTGTCTGTTGTTTGTGTTGGAAGGCCGCACTCTCTCTCCTTTCAAGACTGTAAACAAACCTCTCCTTTGCTTTGGAGGGAGTTGTTAGCTCTGTCTTTCAAGGCTTTAGGCTGGAAAAAATCCTTGAAGAGATTTTTCCAGAATGAAGTGCAAGATTGTATCTTGTACAATATTAGGAAATGTGAGTTTAAGTAAATTTCTAATTCATGTCACGTAATCATAATGTACTAAAACTTTTAGTTTGTATTTTCCGTGTGTGAAAAGAAGACTGATTTTTGTTTTTTTGTTGTTGTTTTCTGAGTAGAAGTGGGTTCTGCAGGCAAATGTTTATTAACCAGGTGAAGTAAGGAATTAAGGAATCTTGGAAGAGCAGGAATATTTGTCTTTTGTTTACTTCTAAATCCCCACTATTATAGTGCCTGACACACAATAAGCACTCAAATAATATTTGTAGACACATTAGTGTTTACTTAGCATAAACACATTAAGTCAAACAAGCTATTCATTGTTTTTATTTTCCTGATTCCTCCATTTTTACCTTAAAATTTTTTCAGGAAAAAAAATGGATTTTCTTTGAATTACTTATAAGTTTGGAGGAAAAAAGGTTTACAAATGACTCAAGATACATGGTGTCTTTCATGACTTCATTTTAAACACATACACACATGCTCACACACAAAAACATAATGAAGGGTGTTTAACCAGAACCATGAAAGCTAGTATGAGCATCATAACATACCATTGTGGCACCAAATCTCATAGCCTGTAATTACTGAATAAAGTGATCTTTGTCAAATGAAAATTTATCATCTCATCCCTTTACTCATCCCTTTATTGACACTTTGAGAAGGATGTTTATCTTTAGGATAATTTTAAGAATCTAGATTATGTGATTTATGGTCTAGCTTCTCATGCCATTTTGATAGTCTATGATATGATTTTTCTAAATTACTTATCTGTCTGTTGTTTCTCTAGCTGTTTCTTCTTTGTCTTCTCTCGTTTCTGTGCCTCTATCCCTAACACTCCATGTCTTTAAATCATTTGTCCTAAAATCATATTAAATGTCAATTCTGATGGGAACTCTCCATTGAATTCTAACTAGAATGAGAGGGTCCTGCTTATGTGTTTTCCAATCACCAAGTTTATATGTTTATATACTTATATAATATAATGATTGATCTATTTTGTCCAAATCCTTTCAGGAGCATGAATCACTTTGTCTTTTAGTAATTATTTGACACTTAGAATGGCATTTGAGAGCCCTGGGTGCTCACTGGTTATGACACCTGTCACTCCAAGAACCTTTAGCTGGATTGGACAATGGATGTTTCCAATTATTCTTTTCCTTAACTCAAGAGACTGGTACTTTATAAGCAGTTATCATTTTACTTGTTATTTATTGAACATCTCCAATAAAAGAGAGGATTGAAGGTTAAAAAGCTATAACTTTACAAAAATAAGTAAAGGAAATGGGTAAGATGTCAAAGAGGGACAGAGAATTATGTTGCATGTTTTGTTAGCTTTACTTTATAAAACCTCTATCTGATAGAAGGAGCAGATGATTGCTTTTTTTAAAAAAGCTCAATTAAAGTGAGAATATTTTATAAAATTAGAGCTAAAAATTGGATTTGAATTTAGGACATAAGATTGTATATTTATTCTTTATTTTTGTTTTAGGGCCAAAGATTTTCTTCTGAGTATGGGGTTTTTTGAAAAAAATTGCTGTGTTGATTTTACTGCATAAAACATAACCACACTATATCATCCAAAATATTTCTTTTTTTAAAAGAAGAATGAAAGTTTAAAAGTACTTACAGCAAGCTTTCCTCATAGCTCAGCTGGTAAAGCATCTACCTGCAGTGTGGGAGACCTGGGTTCAATCCCTGGGTCAGGAAGATCCCCTGGAGAAGGAAATGGCAACCCACTCCAGTACTCTTGCCTGGGAAATCCCTTGGACGGAGGGGCCTGGTGGGCTACAGTCCATGGGTCACAAAGAGTTGGACATGACTGAGTGACTTCACTTTCACTTTCACCCACTCCAGTATTATGGCCTGGAGAATGCTATGGACTGTATGAGGTTGCGAAGATCGGACACAACTGAGCGACTTTCACTTCAGTTCAGTTCAGTTCAGTTCAGTCGCTCAGTCGTGTCCGACTCTCTGCGACCCCGTGAACTGCAGCACGCCAGGCCTCCCTGTCCATCAACAACTCCCGGAGTTCACTCAGACTCACGTCCATCGAGTCAGTGATGCCATCCAGCCATCTCATCCTCTGTCATCCCCTCACTTCACTTTACTTCATAGTAATTTAAAGAAAAAAATCCTTTACTTTTTAATGATTTCCCCCTTAACTAATTCCTTGATCTGGCCTATAGGAAGTCAATCAGGAATATGTTTGTTTCACCTTGATAGTCTTTACAAAGCACTCAGTATAGTGCTTTGTAAATACAAATATCCCTGTTCACACTCATATCTAATTAATTTATGCAATAAGTGTACAGTTACAATAATAAACGCAGTGCATAAACAAGCTTGGGAACAAAACCAATTTACACTAACAGTGCCCTGACAAAATGTGCAGTTAATTAACTTTGTCATCTCAACTGTGACAGGGAATGGAGAAAGAGAAAACACTAAATATTTTTTAATAAGCAAAACCAACTGTCTCGTTATGATGACTGCTAAATACCCTTCCTCGCTGATAAAATTGCAAGACCTTAATGCCTAGTCAATTACAGTGCCCTGTTTTGGAGCATGTGAAAGTGCTGGTCTCTCAGTCTTGTCCCACCCTATGGACTGTAGCCCACCTGGCTCGTCTGTTCATGGAATTCTCATGTGCTTTGCCACTAGTAATTTATATTAGATATAATGGAATTCTCATGTGTTTAGCCACTAATAATTTATACTTAAATTTATAAATGTTTTGGTTATTTTAAGTTTCTTGGTTATCATAATGCTGAAAATAGTTATGGTTTGCCATATTTCCTCTAAGATCATACAATAACTATTACCTTTCCCCTCTATATTAAACTTATTAAATTTGCTCTCATTGAAAGTTTGCATATATATGTATTTATACAGAAGCTATATCATTTTATCATTGTAATATTCAATGCTGGATGAAGAAACATATTACTAGTTAAAATTTATAAATAATCCTACCTATCATTTATTATTGAGCCCCAGATATTTAAAAATACCATTCGTAATCTATCTAGCAAATCTGCAAGAGAGATGTAAGTACCCTTATTTTGTAGGTGAGAAAAGTGGGAAACAATTTAAATAAGTGGATCACATAGATAGCTGCTTGCAAATGTTTTGAATCTAAATTCTGTGATTATATTTTCTGTTGAACATGACTGCCTTTTGAAAAGACTTTAAAGCAGAAATTTAGAGGAAAGGAAATCAAACAAATAAGAAAATATCAAAACAAATAAGATAGTATTCTTGCCTGGAAAATTCCTTTGGCAGAGGAATGAAATGTAGTGTAGGGGGCTACAGTCCATGGGGCTGCAAAGAGTTGGACATGAGTGTGCACACACACACACTGTAAATAACTAAACATATTTTGAAGACTTCTGCTTCTGCCCATGAAGGATTAACAACTACAGGAATTGCTGCGAGTAAATTACTAGACATCTGGAAAAAAGACATGAAACTGCTTTTACTACATTCCTGAAACTTTGATAAGTTGTGTTTCCTTTTGCTTTTAGTTAAAAAAATTTTTTTTAATTTCACTGAAACTTTTTCTGTGACCTTTGTGTTACTTAGAAATATATTGTTTTGTCTCCAAGTATTTGAGGATCTTCTAGCTATCTTTCTGCTATTGATTTCTAGTTTAATCCTATTATAGTCTGAGAGCAGACTCTGTATGATTTCTAGTCTTGTAAATTTGTTAAGGTGTATTTTTGACCCGGGACGTGGTCTGTTTTGGTGAATGTTCCAAGTAAGAGTGAGAAGAATATTCTGATTATTTTCTGTCTGCTAGGCTGCCCATGTCTCAGAGAGGTATTGTCGTCTCAACTATAACACTCAGTTCCTCTATTTTTCCTTATAGTTCTATCAGCTTTGGCCTCGCTTGTTTGGGCACTTCCCTGTTAGGTGCACATACATTAAAGATTGTTAGTCTTCTTGGAGAACTGACCCTTTTATCATTAGTAATGCTGTTCTTTATCCCAAATAACTTCCCTTGCTCCAAAGAAATTAAAAAGCTACTCTTGCTTTCTTTTGATTAACATTAGCATGATATCTCTTTCTTCATTTACTTTTAATCTGTATATGTCTTTATATTTAATGTGGGTTTTTTTTTATAGATAAAATACACTTGGGACTGATCTTTACTTTTTAATCCAGTTGGATAATCTCTGTCTTGTAATTGACGTATTTAGATCTGACATTTAAAGTGACCCTTGATGTAGCTGGATTAATATCTATTACTTTTGTTACTCTTTTTGACTCTTCTGTATTTGTTGCCCTTGTTCTTTCCTCCTGATTTTGTCTTCTACTCTTTCTGCCTTTTACAGTTTTAACTGATCATTTTATATGATTCTATTTCCTTTCCTAATTCCATATACAGTATACTACTTATTTTTTTTTTGTTGTTTTCCAGTGATTGCCCTAGAGTTTGCAGTATAAATTACACCTAATTCAAGTCTGGGCTTCCCTGATGGCTCAGATGGTAAAGAATCTGTCAGCAATGCAGAAGACCTGGTTCAGTCCCTGGGTTGGGAAGATCCCTTGGAGAAGGGAATGGCTCCCCACTCCAGTATTCTTTCCTGAACAATTCCATGGATAGAGGAACCTCACAGGCTGCAGTCCATAGGGTTGCGAAGAGTCAGACATGGCCGAGTGACTGGCACACAATTCAAGTCTTTCAAATAACAATACTAACTCTTCATAAATTATACAAGTGCCTTATAATAACAAATTGTTCCTAATTTCTCTCTCTTGTCCCTGTACTGATGTCATTCATTTTACTTATGCATAAGTGTGTGTGTATGTGTGTGTGTGTGTATATATATATATATACATAAAACTGCATAGATTGTTGCCATTATTTTTAAGAAACTGTTATCTGTTAGATCAATTAAGAATGAGAAAAATGA
Organism: Oryx dammah; assembly: GCF_014754425.2. Taxonomy (NCBI): domain Eukaryota; kingdom Metazoa; phylum Chordata; class Mammalia; order Artiodactyla; family Bovidae; genus Oryx; species Oryx dammah. The sequence goes on from NW_024070191.1 coordinate 16,967,827, forward strand.
AAATGTTTATTTTGTCCTATTCCTTTTCCAGTGCTTGCTTTCTTTATGCAAATCTGAGTTTCTTTCTTTTTTTTTTTAATTAGTTTTTTTCTTTTTTGCTTTTTTTTTTTAATTTATTTTTTATCTTACTTTACAATTCTGTATTGGTTTTGCCATACATTGACATGAATCCACCACGGGTGTACATGTGTTCCCAAACATGAACCCCCTTCCCACCCCCCTCCCCACTGAGTTTCTGACCTATGTCATTTTTCTCCTCTCTGAAGAACTTATTTGAATGTTTCTTACGTAGTGGATCACTGGCAACAAATTTCCTCAGTGTTTGTTTATCTGAGAAAGCTCTTATTTCTCTTTCATTTTTGAAAGATAATTTCACAGGGCACAGAATTCTAGGTTGGTGATTATTTCTCTCAATACTTTAGTTCACTCCACTCTCTGCTTGCTTGCATGGTTTCTGAGCAATCAGACATGATTGTTTTCTTTGCTGCTCTGTAAGTAAGGTGTTCTTGTCCTCTGGCTGCTGGTATGGCTCCCAGAGGTGAAGTCACAGAAATGCAGGGCTCCCTCTGTGCCTGGCTCCCCTGGAGTTTTTAATTTTCAGACATGTCCACACTGAGCCTCCAGCCATACTTTAATTACGGTGTAGTCCTCCTACCTGAGGAGTGGTCCTAACCGAAGCTTCTGTTCATTGGCTTTGGCTCATGTTGTGATTCTTTGTCTCTGCCTTTCTCTGTCTCTCCAATTTGGGGGTTGGTGGTTTGCCCTCTGGCCTCAATTCTCTGACACATCTTAGAAGGGCTGTCGATTTTTCAGTTCATTTAGATTTTTACTTATTAGAAGGGAGTGATGACTTCTAAGCTCCCTACATGCCAAACTAGAAACTGAAAACAATGTTTGTCATGTTGCTAATGTGTGATAATATTGTTTTGCTGCAATAGATAAATTATTTAAAAAATATGACTGTCTTAATAATTATAGTAAAAGCAGCAACCAAATTAAACACCATTTCATGTTAAAAACTTTCTAGAAAGTAGCAATACAAGAGAATTTTCTCAGTGTGATAAGGGGAATTTACAAACATCCTGCGGTTCAGAAACAAGACAAGTATATTTTTCCTCTCCATTTCTAGTCAATATTATATTGAAAGTTCTGGCCACTGTATGGAAGCATGAAAAAATGAAATACCTTAAACAAGAAAGAAATATAAGCCTCATCTTACAAAAGAAAAAAAGAGTTTTGGTTGTTTTTCTTTTTAACTTTGCAGATTCTAAGCAAATGAGTAAAATTTCTCACTTTCAACATAGGCAGAGACACATAGACATATCTCTTTGATCTGCAAAATAAAGAAACCAGTGATGAAGGTTCTTAGTCTAATGAAAGGCACCAGATAAACCAATATCTCGTGGGATAATATAAAAAATAGACACAAGTAAGACAAGAACAAGGATTTGACTTGCTTCCTAATAATCCAGGGTGGAATCACAGAAAGAATAGTAAGTATCTGAACACAGATAACCCCTCCTTCTTTCCAACTTTCATAAAAAGCAAGCAGAAAACAAGAAAACCAATTGAGAAACTCAATGTAGACACAAACATTTCAAAATTAATACCTGAGAAACCTTAATCTGTAAAAGAAGTAAAATGTGACATAGAATTATGTTCACAGGATGAATAGAATTATTTTTCCCTTTCATGACTCTTGTCAATATACAAATGGAATGTAAAGAATGTGAATCTGGAAATGAACGTACTCGCTTTTCCACGGCAGCATCTTCTGACTGATAATCCAATTAGATGGAAAAGAAAGAAAGGAAAGAATGAAGTTTTCACTTACTCTTGATAAAAGCAACAGGAAGGAGACTGGCATCAGGGAAGATAAATCTGGACTTAACTAGCTGATGCTCACTGTTGTAATTACCCACTGTGTCTATTTTTGATCCTGCCTACCTTGTGATACTTGATATCATAATGAACTGCTGATTGTGTTTATGAACATTTTCAAGGTGCTCATTCACTACATCTTGGAAATGCTGTTTTCTTTCTGAAATAGCTTGACCAGGTGAAAATAACTCCCAACATATCATTTCAATTTAATAGAGACAGACTTGGCCTAAGCTCAATTCTGTAGAGGTTTGTTGCAACTTGCAAAATCATATCCTGGAGAAGAGGGGAAAAAAAATTCATATTGTTTATATAATTCCCTTCAAGCACATCCTATGCAGATGCATTTGTTACCAGCAACAACTTTATGATTTGGGATTGGCAGCCATATTTTGAAAGAAAAATGATTATCCCCCCAAAATTAGCAATAATTTTTTATCCTAAAAACCATAAAAAGCTTTGCAAACAATATATCAAACTGTATACTATCTTAATGCATGTATACCAGAGAAACAAATAATGAATTTGTACTCAAGAAGTTTTTGTCGTATTCTCTCTTATGAAAGCCCAGATTTGAATAGACTAGGTAAGCTTCTATGACCATCATTAAGCAAACCTGTGTCTCTCATATCTTCTGCATTGCAGGATTCTTTACCACTGAGCCACCGGGGAAGCCCAAGCAACTATTACTAAACAATTATTACCCTGGGTAAAGCTCTCAATAAATAACATATATTAGGCAGCATTATACTGTATCAACTTAGAGAAATGTTAGTAGTTGTTCTAAATTTATCCATAATGAAAATTAATGGAATTATCAATGATTGATCATCTGGTAAATGCCTGGTCATCATAAACATCTTGTTGACAATTTTATTTGTCCCTCAAATTTTGAGTCTTATTGTTATCTTATTTTCACAGGTAAAATACTAATAACAGGATCAGGAAGGTTAAGAAATTTAACCAAGGTCACAAGCTTGGTGAACAGCAAAAACAGAATTTGAACAATGATTTATGTAATAAAAAAACATCAGTTCAGTTCAGTTCAGTCACTCAGTCATGTCCGACTCTTTGCGACCCCATGAATTGTAGAATGCCAGGCCTCCTTGTCCATCACCAACACCCAGAGATCACTCAAACTCATGTTCATCGAGTCGGTGATGCCATCCAGCCATTTCATCCTCTGTCGTCCCCTTCTCCTCCTGCCCCCAATCCCTCCCAGCATCAGAGTCTTTTCCAATGAGTCAACTCTTCACATCAGGTGGCCAAAGTATTGGAGTTTCATCTGCAGCATCAGTCCTTCCAAAGAACACCCAGGACTGATCTCCTTGCAGTCCAAGGGACTCTCAAGAGTCTTCTCCAACACCACAGTTCTAAAGCATCAATTTTTCGGCGCTCAGCTTTCTTCACAGTCCATACACGACTCACATCCATACAACTCTCACATCCATACATGACCACTGGAAAAACCATAGCCTTGACTAGACAGACCTTTGTTGGCAAAGTAATGTCTCTGCTTTTTAATATGCTATCTAGGTTGGTCATAACTTTCCTTCCAAGGAGTAAGCGTCTTTTAATTTCACAGCTGCAATCACCATCTACAGTGATTTTGGAGCCCTCCAAAATAAAGTCTACCACTGTTTCTGCAGAAAACTAGTAAATCTAATCACACAGACCACAGCCTTGTCTGACTCAATGAAACTCAGCCATGCTGTGTGGGGCCACCCAAGACGGGAGGGTCATGTGGAGAGGTCTGACAGAATGTGGTCCACTGGAGAAGGGAATGGCAAACCACTTCGGTATTCTTGCCTTGAGAACCCCATGAACAGTATGAAGAGGCAAAATGATAGGATACTGAAAGAGGAACTCCCCAGGTCAGTAGGTGCCCAATATGCTACTGGAGATCAGTGGAGAAATAACTCCAGAAAGAATGAAGGGATGGAGCCAAAGCAAAAACAATACCCAGTTGTGGATGTGACTGGTGATAGAAGCAAGGTCTGATGCTGTGAAGAGCAGTATTGCATAGGAATCTGGAATGTTAGGTCCATGAATCAAGGCAAATTGGAAGTGGTCAAACAGGAGATAAAATAACATATAGTCCTTTTAAAAAATTATATTTACTAGTTAAAAATAACTTACATTCACCATTCTCTGTAAACTTTGTTTTTATATTTACCTTCCAGTTTCATCAGTAACCATATGCATTTTTACATATTTTTTTCCAAATTTAACATATAGCCCTTCTTGTTCACTGTATTTGCTTTCTGCTCTAAGATAAATAAATGTGTACGTGTTAGTAGCTCAGTTGTGTCTGACTCTTTGCGATCCCATGGACTATAGCCTGCCAGGCTCCTCAGTCCATGGAATTCTCCAGGCAAGAATACTAGAGTAAGTTGCCTTTCCCTTCTACAGGTGATCTTCCCGACCTAGGGAATGAACCTGGGTCTCTTGCATTGCAGGTGGATTCTTTACTATCTGAGCCACCAGAGAAGCCCCGAGATAAGCAAATAGGCAGTTTCAAATTTTGGCAGATCTAAATGAACATTTGCATCAGGGAGAAAGTTCCAGAATTTTTGCTTTTGTACTAACTCGATGTGCTAAAACTCCCCGCAAACCAGAACTCTGTGTTCCAGGGTCAGCTCACTTATCAGTAAGCCCTGTGACCCTGAACAGGAACTCCTTTGTTCAGTCTGTAGTTTAATGCATCCAGTGTGATCTCAGTTTTAGTTATTTGTATTTTTTTGGTTCTAAAATATCTGTTACTTCCTCAAAATTCCACTTCCATATGATAATTATTCCCTATTTATTTAATTTCCTCTGTTTTTTAAAATATTTAAATGGTGCTTAGTTACTTTCAGTATCCTGCCATGACTCCAGTATTAGGCTCATCTGTGGGCCTCTCGCTGCTTTTGTCTCTTTCTTCTTTTGATCGTTGGTCTCATTCTCTTTCCTCTGCACGTGGATGATCACGGACACTTTTTACTTTAAATCTGTAGTGTGTGTGAAAGACTGTGGATCATTTTATTTTCCCCAGAATGGTTTCCTTCTCGCTTGTTAAGCAGAGAGGATAAGAAGCTGATCACGCTCATATTCCGTCACTCAGTCGTGTCCGACTCTTTGCGACCCCGTGGCCTGTAGCCCTCCAGGTTCCTCTGTCCATGGGATTTTCCAGGCAAGAATACTGGGGTGGGTTGCCATTTCCTTCTCCAGGGGATCTTCCTGACTCAGGGATTGAACCTGTGTCTCCTGCCTTGCAGGTGGATTCTTTACCATTGAGCTGTAGGGAAGAGCGAAGCTGATCGCCAGGACACAATTAGAAATGGACTTGGGTCTGGGCTGGGCTGCAATGTCACTACTGCTCAGCCCATTTCTAGTTTGTTTCTAGTCTTTGAATGTGGCCCTTATGAATTTTTTTTGAAAGCCTGGCACATGGCTGTCCCCCTAAACCCCAAAGTTTGTTATTGCCCTTTTTGGGTTCTTCACTTAACTCATGAGCTTTTCACCCTCACAGCTTTAAAATCAGGTTATCATGAGGAGAGAGTGGCTATGTTTTTGAGGAAGCACTTGCTCTAATTATGTCAGACCAGTTACAGCCCATCTGGTGAGAGTTTATTGATTATGTAATTGAAGTTTTATTTCACATTTTTCAGTTTATTAAAGAGTTGACATGTTTAAAAAATTTTTATCATCCTTGTTTTCTAAACTGTGATATATTATTTTCCTTTGCCTATTGACATATATGTTTCTTGTCATTTCCTTACATATTACAAATTACTATATATTTTGAATATCAGTCCTTTGTAAAAGATATCAACTGAAAATATTTTTCCAATTTTGTCTTTTTCTTTCATCCTATGATAATCTTTGATAAGCAAAATTCTTAGACCTAAATTACCATATTATAGTCATTTTTCTTTTAACACAAACCCTCTTATCATTCTTCAAGAAGATCTTAATTATTCATGAATATTTATACTTCTGTGTACTTTCATATTTAGTTTTCAAATTACACTGAAAGTCTATTGGATTTTTATTCTTAAATATATAGAAACATTTGCAGAAACTTGAAAATCATACAATCTTCCAAACCATGAACCTGGTATATCTTCTTATTTAGAATAGGTCATCCTAGCATCATGTAATAAAATTTAAAACTTTTCTAGATATTTCAATTGTACTTTAAAATACACACTATATATTTACAACTCTCATAAATGGAATCTTTTATAGATATTGTTTGTTCCTTTATAATAATACATTTTCATATAAATTTATTTTCATTAGTCTTTCTAAACACTATTTTAATAAATTGTCTCAGATTCCTTTGGATTTTCTACATTGAAATTTACATCATATTTGAAGAAAAACTGTTTCTTCTTTATAATCTTTCATATTTTATTTAATAGTTCAATTCAGTTCAGTTGCTCAGCCATGTTCAACTCTTTGTGACCCCATGGACTGCAGCATGCCAGGCCTCCCTGTCCATCACCAACTCCTGGAGTTTACTCAAACTCATGTTCATTGAGTTGGTGATGCCATCCAACATCCCCTCCTCTGTTGTCCCCTTCTCCTCCTGCCTTCAATCTTTCCCAGCATCAGGGTCTTTTCAAATGAGTCAGTTCTTGGCATCAAGTGGCCAAGGTATTGGAGTTTCAGCTTCAGCATCAGTCCTTCCAATGAACATTCAGGACTGATTTCCTTTAGGATGGACTGGTTGGATCTCCTTACAGTCCAAAGGACTCTCAAGAGTCTTCTCCAACAATGCAATTCAAAAGCATCCATTCTTCTGCACTCAGCTTTCTTTATAGTCCAACTCTCACATCCATACATGACTACTGGAAAAACCATAGTCTTGACTGAGAGATTTTTGTTGGCAAAGTAATGTCTCTGCTTTTTAATATGCTATCTAGGTTGGTCATAACTTTTCTTCCAAGGAGCAAGCATCTTTTAATTTCATGGCTGCAGTCACCATCTACAGTGATTTTGGAGCCTCCCAAAATAAAGTAGCTGTTTCCACTGTTTCCCATGTATTTGCCATGAAATGATGGGACCAGATGCCATGATTTTAATTTCCTGAATGTTGGGCTTTAAGACAACTTTTTCACTCTCCTCTTTCACTTTCATCAAGAGGCTTTTTAGTTCTTCTTCACTTTCTGCCATAAGGGTGGTGTCATCTGCATATCTGAGGTTATTGATATTTCTCCCAGCAATCCTGATTCTAGCTTGTGCTTCTTCCAGCCCAGCATTTCTCATGATGTACTCTGCATATAAGTTAAATAAGCAGGGTGACAATATACAGCCTTGATGTATTCCTTTCCCAATTTGGAACCAGTCTGTTGTCCCATGTCCAGTTCTAACTGTTGCTTCCTGACCTGCATACAGATTTCTCAGGAGGCAGGTCAGGTGTTCTGGTATTCCTATCTCTTTCAAATTCTAGAGTTTGTTGTGGTCCATGCAGTCAAAGGCTTTGGCATAGTCAATAAAGCAGAAGTAGATGTTTTTCTGGAAGTCTCTTGCTTTTTTGATGATCCAACAGATGTTGGCAATTTGATCTCTGGTTCCTCTGCCTTTTCTAAATCCAGCTTGAACATCTGGAAGTACATGGTTCACGTATTGTTGAAGCCTGGCTTGGAGAATTTTGAGCATTACTTTACTAGTGTGTGAGATGAGTGCAATTGTGTAGTAGTTTGAGCATTCTTTGGCATTGCCTTTCTTTGGGATTGGAAAGAAAACTGACCTTTTCCAGTCCTGTGGCCACTGCGGAGTTTTCCAAATTTGCTGGCATATTGAGTGCAGCACTTTCACAGCATCATCTTTTAGGGTTTGAAATAGCTCAACTGGAATTCCATCAGTTCCACTAGCTTTATTTGTAGTCATGCTGCCTAAAGCCCACTTGACTTCGCATTGTAGGATGTCTGGCTCTAGGCTGGTGATCACACCATCATGATTATCTGGGTTGTGAAGATCTTTTTTGTATAGTTCTTCTGTGTATTCTTGCCTGAAGGCCAGCAGCTCTGGGTGCAGCAGAACTGGGTATGGCATAAGCCCTCTTGGAGGAGATTGCCATTAACCCCACCAAAGAGCCACCAGAACTTACACAGGTCTGGAAGACAAGTTCATGGCGGGCACAAACAGAACCTTGTGCACACCAGGACTCTGGAGAAATGAGCAGTGACCCCACAAGAGTCCGACCCAGACTTGCCAGTAAGCGTCCAGGAGTCTCCAGCAGAGGCGTGGGTCGGCGGTGGCCTGCTGCAGGGCTGGGGGCACTGAGTATAGCAGTGCAAGCAGGGGACCTTTTGTAGGAGGTCGCCATCATCTTCATCAGCTCCGCCATAGTTTGGCTCCAGGTAAATTTAATGGTTAGATTCTGTATTAGTCCTCAAATATTTCATACACCTCACTAATAAAACCATCAGTAGTAAGAGATCTTAATCCTCTTAAATCATCCACTCAAGACATTTATCTATTTCATCAAACTTTCATATTTATTAGTTAAAATTGATGTCAGTTGATTAAATATGTTTCCCTTCTTAATATTATGCTTTCAACAAACATTGTTAATGTCAACTTATTCAGAACCAACCCTTATGTCCTTATTGCATTTGATTGTATTATTTCCATCCTGTAACTTTCTTTTTCACATTTCTTTTTTTTTTTTTTTAATAAATTTTCTTTCTTGCTTCCTGACCGACTTGTTCCTCGGCGAGAGCGAAGAGCGGTAAGTCAGGAGCAGGAGTGGGCGGCACAGAGAGCCACTGCAACGGCGACCGTGTCTTCCTCAAAGAGCTCTTTTTCACATTTCTTAATTTGCATGCTTAGTTCATTAATTATCAGTATTTCTCCTTTGATAATATGCAGCTGATGGCATAAATTTCTCTCTGAGTACTGTTTTAGCTGCCTATCATGAGTTTTTAATGTTTTATGTTACCTATTTAAATATATATTACCTAGCTCTAAATATTTTCTAATCTCCTGATTTTTTAAAAAATTTGTGAGTTATCTAGAGGACAACCTTATCTTTCTGTTACAGAATTTAGCCTAATTTTACCAGTTGTTACTGAGAGGAATCAAGTGACATTTGGCAAAAGCTGTACATAGAATATCTTTTGTGACATTTCATAAGTTATTAAAAAGAATATATATGATTCAACATTTGATGCAATACCTTTTTGATCAAGTTAGCTAATTCTTTTGTTTAAATATTGTAATCTCTTTTTATTTTGCTTGACCGATCATATACTTAAAACAAAAGCCATGTACCTTCACTAAGAACATTTGGGAAATGTAAAAAATAGAAGGCAACAAAAGTATAACTTGTAACCTCACTATCCAGTGATAGCATTGTAATTTTTTAAAAAATTAATCACTTAAACCCCTTCTGAATTATATCATACACAGATTTCAGATATCCATAGAGATAGAGATATAGCCCATTGACCTTCCTCCTTTGAAAACGTGCCATCATGCCTTTGAGGCTCACTTAGCCCTGATGGCTCAGGTGGTAAAGAATTCGCCTGTAATGCAGGAGACCCTCGTTCGATTCCTGGGTCGGGAAGATCCCCTGGAGAAGGGAAAGGCTACTCACTCAAGTATTCTTAGGCTTCCCTTGTGACTCAACTGGTAAAGAATCCACCTGCAATGCAGGAGACCTGGGTTCTATCCCTGGGTTGGGAAGATCCCCTGGAGAAGGAAAAGGATACCCACTCTAGTATTCTGGCCTGGAGAATTCCATGGACTTTTGAGTCCATGGGGTCACAAAAAGTCGGACACGACTGAGCGACTTTGACTAGCCAAAAGAAGTCCAGCCAGTGTGTCTCCAAACTTTTGTGCCTTGTCACTCTGCTCTTGCTGATGTTTCTAAAATGGCTACTTAGTCACTAATAAAGACTAGTTCTCCCTATTACAGTGCTTGCTTCCTGCCTGGGCAGTGTCTGCGTAAAGATGGAAAGTGGAGTCAGAGGTTTTGGTAAACCCCATGCTTGACTTCACTGAGAAGCTCATCAAGGGAAGAAAACTAAGTTCTTTTCCCAAATACTGTCTTTCCCCTTAGAGACTAAGTTTGAACACTGTGTAAGAGGCAGCCTTGTTCAAATAGCAAAAGGTGTTTTTACACCTCCCTCACAAGTAATGATTATGTTGGATTTGAGTAAATTAAAAGAGGACTCCTCAAGTAATTAGTGCCATTTTATTTCTGATGTAGATTTTCAAAAGAGAACATTTTATTAATTAGCCTGCTATTAAAAAGTAAGTGCTTTTTTGTTGTTTTTGTTGCTGTTACTTCAGTTGGAAGACATGGTTTTCCTGTCCAATTCTCACTTAGTCTCATAATAAAATCGTTTTTTGCTGTTCATTTCATCTGTAAAATCAGGTTGCTAATAAAATTTAGAATGATAAAGGATTAATTAGCACCTGTCTGAATCCTAAAGGGATTTTTATGAAATATGTTGATTTCTCTTTAGTAAGTCTGTGATAAACCTAATGAGATGTTTTGAAGAAAAAAAATTATTCTGACACTCATGAAAGATAGTAAAGAAGCCTGCATTCAAAGGGACGACTATGATGGAGGTTTTAACACAAGGGGAGAGAGAGAGGGCTCAGTTCTGAACATAGCAGGAAAAGTGGGATGTGATAAGGGAGAGCTGATTTGCGGGGAGTTCAGAGGATGGATAGTTATCAAAAGGGTAGGCTAATTCTTACTAAACTGTCCCAACAGGATTCTTACTGAAGCCAGGCTCCAATGATCAGATGTCACCTGCGGGGGATGGTGGGGCATAAGAAATTCGGTCAAGACTCAGGGGCGACCAGACACCCAGAGTGGGGGTTCTCTCTAAAGTGACTTGACAGGATTTGTGCTCAATCTGGACCCTACAAGGATGGAGACTGAAGCCCAAGGTTGGAGCAGAGATCTTAAAGTTTGATCAAAGGAGAGAATCTTTGTCAGTGTGATAGTCTTGTTTGCATAGAGACTAATGGCTAAGCCAATTTCTGACATTCCAAAGACTAGTGTTAGAATAAATTGATGTAAATGTGGAACAGTTAAAAATAAGCAAGACAATGACAAATAAAAAGCCATATAAAATGGAGAGGATATTTTTAGTATGATTCTGCTTTATGTTTATTTAATCTAGAATTGTAATATGAGAGTCCTAAAGAGAATTTTGGGGTTCATAAACTCACCCTTTGCACTTTCAAAGCCAAAATGTTTAGTGACTGGGTTAGAATCTAAGTTATTCAGTTCTACAAGCTACTACTTTTTTTATACAATAGCTGGATAATCTTCTATTTTCAGTCTGGCTTATTTATAATACACTGTGACGTTCAGAACCTTCAATTATCTTTGAGCCACTCCTTTACCTTGGCAGATATACACATTCATTGACATAGAATTTAATGTTGCATATTTTGAAAAAAGATTTTTGGTATTAATTTTAAATAACATGGACATTAGAGTCAAACAGATCAAAGCTGAGCATTTGAACTATAATTTACTTGCTGAAAGGCTTGAAGCCAGTGATACAACCTTTCTGAGTCTTATTTTCTTCATTTGAGGATAATAATATGAACCAATCTTACAGATTTGTTGTGAAAATCAAGCAGTACTTTTGTATAATGTGCAGGTAACAAGACCTGACAGACTGTAAGTATTTGATAAATCACTTCTATTATTGTAATTTTGGGCAAAATAAGAAAGTCACAGTCTTCATAACAGACTTGGAAGACCTAACTCGGACGTTACAGGAAGTTTAGTCTGCATTGTTACAACAGAAGGAGACAGAGAAAAAATACCCATGTGTTATATTCTATTTATTTTACATCTTGAACAGAATAAAGAACTAAATGAAATGAGAGGGTCTTTGCCAGGGAAATGAGCCTTTTTTCAGAGTGCCCTCTTATTTTAAACTGAGAAGGCAGGTACTTTTCAGAACTACCATAAAACAAATAGCCGTCCATTGTTACTGCCAGTGATTTCCTATTCTCCTTTGTTATTTCCATAGCCCACCTCCCTTTGGGGAAAGACTAATCCATAATAAATGTATTTCCAACACCTGAGTGGCCACACAGGTATTCACATTTTATAGGGAGTAATATTTTCTTTTTCAGTTTCTCTCCAGGGTACTTTATGTCCTTCTAGTTCATAGCAGAAATAGTAAAATTTCAAACTCCATGAACTGAAAAAAAAGGTCTAAAAGCTTGAGCACTGAACAAACCAAACTATAAATACACATTATTACAGCATTTAAAAACTTCCTGTATCATTTCATGTTATTATAACATGCCTGTTTCTGCTCATATGCCTATCTACACAAAGTCATATAGATAGAAATATAAAGTATGTTGAATATGCTATTTGTTTTTATAAAACCAAAGTAGTATAAAAATTGTATTTTTTGAGAAAATAAGACAAAAACACTTTTAAATTTCAAATCACAGAGTTTTAAACAAACCTCTTCCCACCCCAAGGTGATTTTTCGTGCTGAGAACTTCAGAAAGATTAATGTACAGGACTGAGGTTTTATTTTCTATTCTCTAATGACAATCAAAAATACAAAAGTGATCTCAAAAGTGATCTGATGGGTCATTGAAAGCCAAGTCTTTTGACGTTTTGTTTCTGAATGTTACGTGTGTTTCACTGTAGAAAAGTGTGGTCTAATGAATTTAAGGAGCATGATCCATACTATATATGAATAATGGTCTTCAGCCTCCCAAGAAAGGGACTTGATAAGCTTTAGATCACAGTGTGTGCTGAAAACTTATAGTCTAACTTTTTGTCAGTAGAACAATAATTGCAAGGAGAATACAATTCATCATGTACCTATAAGAATGATGTCTTCTCACATGGCTTACTGGGAAGCTACATTTTAATAAAGTTAGAATTAGAGGAAGGAAACTCCTAGGATAGTAGTGGAATTGTCAGTTCTTCATGATGAAATAACTTTCACATTTTGAGATAAGACTCTTGAATTTCAAAGTTTGGGAGATAAGAGATGTTTTAGGTTTTTATAAAAGTAGAAAATTTACTTTTAGATTATCTCAGGTTTATGCACTTAATCCCACCTCTCTTGTCCGAATGAGACATCACCTAAAAATTGAGTGAGTCATTTCTTTTCCCAAAAGTCAGTATAAAATAAGACTTCAAGTAACTTTTTCTAAAGTTGAACAATTTATGCATGACTGATTCACAATGGCATACTAAGGAATTGAACTGTCCGTTCATTTATTCAATAAATATTTTTTTGTTAACTAGTAGGTCTTGAGGAGTGTGTTACAGAATATATTAAAAACAAAATTTTAAAAGTCCCCTGTTTTCATGGAATTATTATTTGGGAACTAGAGACAAGAAATAGATTTCAAAACAGATGAAATAGATGTAGTGTTGTTAGATGGGTATAGGATTTATGGAAGTAAATATTAGAAGATGATAATTCAAGTAAAGGTACTACAGAATTTTTTTGTATAGAGTCATAATCAAAGACCTTAAGCATTGGTAAGAATTAGCTACTTAAAAAAGAAATGTGTTACTGACAGAAAGTCATAAGTGAGAGCAGACTAAACTCAGATGATGAAAAGAAGTTTGGTTTGCCAGGGGCCAGGTGTTTAAGGTCTAAAAGATGGCAACAGAGAGGCAAGAAGGACCTAAGTCAGGAACAGTCATGTAAAGCATGCTAAAGACTATAAAATTGAGAGCAGTGGGGCACCACTGACATTTTCAGCTAACATGATTAGATTTACTTTTTTTAAGAAATACCTTCTAGCTACAGAATGGAGACTAGGATGTAGAGAGAGATGACCAGAGGCAGAGATACCTATGAGTATGCAATCTATGATGCTTGCCTGGACTCAGAGATTGGTGGAGGAAATAAAAAAGTACATGAATTCCAGAGGCATTGGGGAGGTCGTATCTGTAGGTATTCGTGAGTCATGGGAAGAGAGAAGTAAAAATGGAAATGTAGCCAATGATAATTTCATTTTTCATATAATTGAATGGATGTTAGTCTTCCTTGAGATAGAAAACACAGAAGAAATAATGTATTTGTAGTCAGTATAGATGAAGTGTTATATAAGTTTACATTTTCTAGGGGATACATAAATGAATCTGATCCATGAGTCACAAAATATAGGATTTAAACTTCAGCAAAGACATAAGACATAGAGAAAACATACAGCAAATTGCCAGACATTAACCCTGTCTTATTGATGTTTTATTAACATAAAGGGATTAAAAACTGCGATCCAAAACCAGACAGTGACAGAATGGACTAAAAATAAATAAATACAACATCACGGATGTTTGTATAAAAGTCTGAACTCATCAAATAGTAAGTACACATTAAGTATGTACATTACATTATACAACAATTATACCTCAATAAAGCTGTTAAAGTTTTTTCAAAAACAAAATAACAAAAACCTAAAAAAAAAAGAAGTTTGGCTGGGAAAAATAATAAACTAAACCGAAAAAAAAGTTTACTGAGGGTCTACAGCTTAGTCTTCAGGAGTGTCAGCGAAGTGGGGAACAGGTGTCTTTACAATCGTATTCCTCTGTACCCATCTCAGAGACGAGAGATACTAGTCATGGCATGATTCTGACCCACGGCACAGTTTCTAGGTTTCTGGTCTACACAAAGAGGACTGCAGCCTTCAGAAGTGTCAGGCTTTTAGAGAAGGAAGTGTTTTACATTACTTGGAACTTGAGATACTTGAAACAGAGAGGGGGCATAAACACCATTTAAAAAATTATGCAAGTTTGAGCCTCTGATTCGTTGTTGTTGTTGTTACTCCATCCTAAAAAGTAAATACACAACGGCCTGAATGATCCAGTAACCACAGTGCAAGAGGCCATTCTGCTCACGCACATTTCCCAGCTACCTGGCGGCTCCCTTAAGAGAAGCGTGGACAATCGTTCAAAATGCTTGGGCTTCAGGGATATTTAGAAGCTCCTCATTTCCTCCCAGAAAATGCATGGAGACGTTGAAATTGCATTTTGTGTATTATTTCCCTTGGGCTTATCAGATCCCTCTCCCTGTATCCATTTAACTTAAAATGTAAATTTCTTTAGAAAGCACTGTCTCTTGATAATTTAATGGGAATTAGTAGATGAAATCATTTTCTTGCATGACTTTCTACACTAAGGCAACATGAAAACACCTTAGATGGAAAACAGAGTCAGAATTGAGCTGGGTCCAGGACAGTGGGGACCACAGTCATCTATTCTTAAAGCTCTCAGGACTGATTATGGCCACAAATATAAACGCTCTACAGGGAAAGAATAAAGAAAATAAGCATCCACATTGACTTTGGTCCAGGTGCGTTAATATACATTTTTAAGAGACAATCTCAGTAGTGGCTAGAAGAGGAGCTCTGAATCAGGCTACCTAAGTGTTTCTCCTCCCCCCCAATGTCTATATATGGAGACTCAGACAGTAAAGAATCCACCTGCAATGCGGGAGACCTGGGTTCGATCCCTGGGTTGGGAAGATCCCCTGGAGGAGGGCATTGGCAACCCACTCCAGTATTCCTGCCTGGAGAATCGCCGTGAACAGAGGTGCCTGGCGGGCTGCAGTCCATGGGGTCTCAAAGAGTCAGACACGACTAGCAACTAAGCAAATATATATCTTTACTACCTACAGGAAACTTTCATGTATCTTGAGCCTCATAACCAACCTGTGAAGTAGGCAGGTTTCAGCTGTTCATTCTCATGAGGTGTTCTATTTTTGTATTCTTATCCACAAGTCAGCAGGAGAGACTGCAAAGGCATATATGCCCCTTGCCTGAAGCTTGTTGCTGTCATAAACGGAGGCAATATCGAGTCGATTCTCAAACACTTTCTGCTCAATTGTGCCCCACTGAAATTAATGTGCCCTGGCCTCTCCTGCCTCATATTGTAGCCCTGATTTATGTCCTTGTAAGTAGTAACATTTATAAAAGTCAGAAAAATTATGACACTGAAGAAATGGAAACCAGAAGTAAGCTGGTCGGGTGTGCAAGACACTATAAGATTGTTATATGTCAATTTAGCTCAACACTTCCAGTATATTCTGCCATCTAGCCTGAGTGAAATCTGTCTTGGGTAAAGGCAGATATCTAAGGGAAGTCCAAGTCTTTCTGATTTTCAGATAGAGGATTTTACTGGACTCATGTAAATATAGAGGGTTGTTACATAAATAGAAAGACAGTACAGATTTTAAAAAAAGCATACTTCCTGGGGAAAACACAATTAAATAAAATTTTCATCAAAAGCTTGTGTGCACTTTGAAATTTAAATTGCATGGTGAGCTTGGATTGCCAATATTTTTCATGCTGTTGCTTTCTAGACTGATGGTGCCTTCCACTTATTCCAGATAGAAAGGGACCATGAAGCTTTAGAAAGTTAGTGCAGGTGTGTAGCTGTTGATCCCAGCCTAGAAGACATGCTTTCTATATCCAGGAAGATTATCCAAAAAAGCCAACTGTGACAACTAAAAACCATGTTGTTAGACTGGTTTAAGAAGGATTAAATCAAGGGAAAGGAGTTTTACATTTTTTTGCACATCCACTACTCATGGTGTTTTAGTTAAGCACAGTCAAGAGAATACACTGCAAAGTAACTGAGAGGGGGTCTGAACTCAGATTTGTTCAGCTTGCTTCTTAGAATAGTTAATATTAACTGACTTCTACATTAAGATTCACTTAACTTGGCAAACGCATGAAAATGAAACCACATAAGCTTTTCTAAACTAATACTTTCTAAGACTGGGGTAAAGACTTTAATTTTGAGATGTTTAACAGAGACTATGAAAAAAGTTAACTTTAAAAGCAAGAGCCAAACAGTTTTTTGGTCTTGGAATATAATAACTTCAAGAAGCAATTGATTATTTTAATAAAATCAGTAGACATAATTGCTCCTCTAAACATTTCTCCTGAAATGAATGGGTAGTGATTATTTTTGAGAATATACTTATAGACTTTGTTATACTACCTGACAACTTAAGAAATATTAGAAGAAATTGCTTCAAGTATTCTTATTCAAATACAGCTTAGAAATGTATTCCTATATCAGGGGCCCATGATTCCTTGAGGCTCAGTTCAGAGACAAGTAGATGATGAATGGTTGAACCACAGAAATAGGTGGAGACAAAGTCTTGTTTTATTCTGGACCAAATTAAATAATATTAAATGTTCTTTAATTGCATTGATTGAAATCAGACTTTTCCTCCTGCCTTTCCTACACCATTTTGACAGGATTTTCCCAGAAAAAAATCAGAAGTAGAAAGGAGCTTCCTTTTTTCATGGTGATCATGTAACACATCATATTGTTGACATCTGTTGTGCAACCCTAGAAAAGCATGAACCTATGTGGTTCAGCCTCAGAGAAACATGGAGCTTGGGGTAAAAAAGTTAGCAGCTTAAATCATTGTAAACAAACTCCATTCTTTATTTTCATTCTTGGAAAGATGAAAGGATATAGCACATAGTCCATAGCAGTCCTTGCAAAAGTCTAGCTTCTACACCAAACATTTTTTTCACATCCTGATTCCTATCCAGACTGAAATCTGGAGTCAGGCCAAATTCACTACCATTCACAGATGCCGATGATGAGCTGGGTGTTTTACTAGTCAGATATCCTCAACCTGGGCTTCCTAGGTTCCTCAGTGGTAAAGAACCTGCCTGCCAAGCAGGAGATGAGCATTTGATCCATGAGTTGGGAAGAGAAAGAAATGGCAACCCACTTCAGTATTCTTGCAAGGGAAATCCCATGGACAGAGAAGCCTGGCAGGCTGAAGGGCATGGGGTCACAAAAGAGTTGGACATGACTTAGCGACTGAACACCACCACCACCAATCATCACCCAGTTATCACGATATCCTCAGTTTTTCAAAGATTAATTAACTAGGGCTGAGAAACGTAACTTGTCCCAATTCACACAGCCCCAGTGTTCAAAATCTTTGATTTTAAAACTCATACTTTAAAAACCACACTATGCTAACTTTCATCATTTTAAAAGCCCAATTTTATGATTTGGGAGTCTATTTCAAAATGTTTCTAATCCTCAAATTCATTGACAAATATTTTCACTTACTTCTGTCTCTCTCTATATAGATATGTACACATGCACACACTGTGGAATAGGTGTATACACACACACACATACGAATATAATTTGTTTCTTCTTCATTATCTCATGCTTTTATGTGTGCTTTTTTTAAAATGGGCTCTTAGCACTGTGAAAATAACTCTACTACTCAAAACAATCTGCAGATTGAATGCAATCCCTATCAAATTACCAATGTCATTTTTCACAGAACTAGAACAAAATAATTGACAATTTGTATGGAAACATAAAAGACCCCAAATAGCCAAAGTAATCTTAAGAAAAAGAAACGGAGCTGGCGGAATCAAACTTCCTGATTTCAAACTATACTACAGCACTACAGTCATCAATACAGTATGGTACTAGCACAAAAACAGAAATAAGAGACCAGCGGCACAAGATAGAAAGTCCAGAGATTAACCCATGCACCTATGGCCACCTTATCTTTGACAAAGGAGGCAAGAATATACAATGGATAAAAGACAGCCTCTTCAGCAAGTGGTGCTAGGCAAACCGGACAACTATGTGTAAAACAATGAAATTAGAACACTTCCTAACACCATACACAAAAATAAACTCAAAATGGATTAAAGACTTAAGTGTGAGGCCATAAACTGTAAAGCTCTTAGAAGAAAACATAGGCAGAACACTAATCATAGCAAGATCCCCTTTGACCCACTTCCTAGAGTAGTAGAAATAAACAACTGGGGCTTAATTAAACTTGAAAGCTTTTGTACAGCAAAGGAAACAGTAAGATTAAAAGACAACCCTCAGAATGGGAGAAAATAATAGCAAATGAAACAACTGACAAAGGAGTCCTTAATTAAGCTTAATATTAATTAATGTATATTATTAATATATAATTAGAGTATATTACATTAAAATCTATTTTAATACAAAATATATAAGCATCTCCTACTGCTCAATATCAGAAAAACAGGCTAATCAAAAAATGGGCAGAAGATCTAAACAGACATTTTTCCAAAGAAGAGATACAGATGGCCGGTACACACTAGGAAGATGCTCACCACCACTCTTTCTTAGAGAAATGCAAATCAAAACCACAGTAGAGTATCACCTCACACCAATCAGAATGGCCCTCACCAGAAAAAACTACAAACAATAAATGCTGGCGAGGATGTGAAGAAAAAGGAACCCTACTGCTCTGTTGGAATATTAATTGATACAGTCACTACAGAGAACAGCATGGAGATTACTTAACAAACGAGGAATAAAACTACTATTTGAACCAGCAATTCCACTACTGTGCAAATACCCTGAGAGAATCACAATTCAAAAATAGACATGTATCCCACTGTTCATTCAGCACTATCTACAGTAGCCAGAAGCCAGAAGCAACCTGGATGTCCACTGGCCGATGAATGGATGAAGAAGATATGATACATATATAAAACGGAATATTACCCCTAAAAAGGAAACACAGTGTTAGTCAGTTGTAGTGAGGTGGATGACCCCAGAGCCTCTTATACAGAGTGAACTAAGTCAGAAAGAGAAAAACAAATATCATCTACTAATGCGTATATATGGAACCTAGGAAAACAGTACTGATGGCCAATTTACAGAGAAGAAGTGGAGAGGCAGGTGTAGAGAATGGGCTTGTGGGCTTGGCAGGGGAAGGAGAGGCCAGGACAAAGTGAGCAAGTAGCACTGACATGTATGCACTTTCATGTGTAAAGCAGGGAACGAGTGGCAAGCTGCTATGTGCCACAGGCGCCCAGCCTGGCACTCTGTGACGACCTAGAGGGGTGGAATGCAGGGGGGGCAGGTAGGCTCAAAAGGGAGGGGATCTACATACATGTAGTTATGACTGATCTGCATTGATGTATGGCAGAGACCACCAGAACACTATAAAGCTATTATCCTCAAAAAGACATGGGCTGTTATGAATATTTTTTCCAAAAAATATTGTTTATAATCATTTCACTTAAAATAGTAATTGCTAACTTTATTTGCTTACTCTTAGAATCACAAACCTTTCTCTTTAAACCTCTGGCTTTGCATTATTTTTCCATCTGTACTACATCTCTCTTGTGCAGGAACCAGAGTAAAAAGAAGAATATTTAAGAGGGAGAGAATGAATAGGGGAATGACAGTTCATGTTTAATTGCATTTAATTCTCCAAATTTTTCAATATTAGTTTATGTATTTTATTTTAAAGAGCAGTATAGAGTTATTTAAGAAGTGAAAACTCTGCAAAATCAACACATTTCAACTGTGTAAGAGAAAATGTAAAAAGAAAGATTTGAAACATTTAAAATAGTTTTTCAATGCTCTTAAGTTTTAGAAAAGATAAATAATTAATAAAAGTTTAAGAGATTTACTTCTTCCTCTTTCTTAAACCCATGCAAGAAAAGTACTTTACTTTAGAATTAGAAAGGAATAAACAGATGAATTTCAGGACACCCAGTTGGTGTCAGACAATTTGTATCAGAATATAACTTCCTAGCAGAAAATCTGCCTGTAAAATACAAGAATGTATACAAACATTTAATCTTTCATTCATGGCCAGTAACTTTAATGTTATTCAGAACTATGGTCTTTATGTTTGGAAAGAAATATTTTAATATCATAGTGGTTGAATCTAAAGTTATTGGCTATAAATGAAAGCCTAAATATTTGTATAAATACTCATATGTAGAGACAAATTTTCTATTAGGAGTTTACATTCTGACACTAATTCTGTGACACCAGTGGGGTGTCCTGCAGCTCAATTCAGTTCTGACAGTAACTAACCAGACAGACGTGCAGGTTAAGAGCAAAATCCTTGACAAGACTGCCCTCATTTTAGATGCCAGCTGCAAGTCTGGATGTCTCTTTGAGCCCCTGCACTTCAGCCCAGACAGCTACATAACGGAGCTTCCCACAACCCTCTCAGGTTTAATATTTTGCTAAAAAGACTCTGTACTCAAAAAAGCAAAATACTTACAATTACCACTTTACTATAAAAGATAAGAATAAACAACCAGATAAAGAAGTGCATATGGTAAGGTCTGTGCACAGGATTTTCTATATCCATCTACTACTGTCCCAGTTCATGGTATGTCCATCAGCCAGGAAGCTTCTCTGAGTCTTGGGTTCACAGTTTTTATTGGGAATTCATTACCTTGGCAAGGTCAAGTAAATCATTGGCCAGGTACTTGAATTCCATCTTTAATCACCACTCCCACCTCAGAGGTTAGGCTGGCCCCATGTTCCAACCCTTAATCATAGGGTTGGTCTTTCTGGTGACCAGCCCTGCATCCAGGAGCCATGTAGGTATCCCCCAACCAAGTAGCTTCACTAGCATAAGGAACACTCCTATCACTCCAATTCCAAGGGTTTTTGAAGCTTTGTCTGGGGACAAAGGTTACAGACACTTTTATCATACCACAGATGCTTATCATGTATGTGTTCATCTTATCTCGTCTCACAATCGATATAGAACTTTTAATAGTTTGTTCCGCCATATTATATACTTAAATATTCTTCCATTTTTTGTTGTTTTTGAGATTATTTTACAAGGCAAGAAATTAAATTACTTTCATATATAGGAATATCTGTATACATCTATTTATAGAAATATACATGAGATGGATGGATAGCGTTAGATACAAAGGAAAAGAAAAAAGTTTCATAGGTTCTAAATGGACAAAAATGCTTTTCTCCTGGTAGCTTAAAATTAGTTACAGTCAAGATGATTTTGGGTGAGACGACCAAGAGATCAGAACAGAAGAGGCCAGGCACGTGAGCCTGGCTGAATTGCTCTTCTGCTCCAGCGCTAGAGGTAGCGGACCCTGGAGGACTAGCAGCTGGAAGCACCCCTGGGTGTGCCCGTCGGGTCCCTGAAGTCATGATGTACTATGAGACTTATGTCAGAACAGCCTTGGAGAGCTTTTCAAAGCAGGAGGAGACGCCAGAACCCTCACAGAAACCAAGAAATTGGAATTGGAATATGGGCCATTTAACAACAAGAGGTGAAAACCAAGAAGTGTTTAAAACATAAAAATAGAAGCCTATGACTTTCTTCTGGACTGAGCGAACTAGCGTTTTCACAGTCTTCAACAACTAGACCCCAAGCATTCTATGATTGATGAGTGTGTCAGTGCTCTCCACATAAGCAACTGTTTTATTGTCTGTTGTTTTCTGAAACTCCTCTCCTCATTCCAGCTTGTTCTCATAGTTGCAGCCATACCTGCTTGCACCTTCCCGGGTTTCAATGGCGTTATATATTTCTCTAATTCATCCACGAGCTAGACTGTCGGCCTACCATCTTGGTGACACACTAGAATCAGTGGGTAGAGCTTTAAAAATGCCCACATCTGAGTTCACCCCCACACTAATTAGATCAGAATCCTTAGAAGTGAGGTTGGGGCATGTGTGTGTCTGTGTGTGTGTGCCTGTGTGTGTCTGTGTGTGTATCTCTGTGTGTGTGTGTGTTTAAACCTTACGTGCTTTAATGTCTACCATTGCACTTAACTGACAGGGTTAGCCTTCACAGGAGCAGCAGTGAAAGCAACACAAGTTAATAGCAACATTATGGTTAGTTTGCATTTTGTTGCAAGATCAGTTCAGTTCAGTTCAGTTTCAGTTGCTCAGTCGTGTCTGACTCTTTGTGACCCCATGAATCCCAGCACGCCAGCCCTCCCTGTCCATCACCAACTCCCGGAGTTCACTCAGACTCCTGTCCATCGAGTCCGTGATGCCATCCAGCCATCTCATCCTCTGTCATCCCCTTCTCCTCCTGCCCCCAATCCCTCCCAGCATCAGAGTCTTTTCCAATGAGTCGACTCTTCGCATGAGGTGGCCAAAGTACTAGAGTTTCAGCTTCAGCATCATTCCTTCCAAAAAATCCCAGGGCTGATCTCCTTCAGAATGGACTGGTTGGATCTCCTTGCAGTCCAGGGGAGTCTCAAGAGTCTCCTCCAACACCACAGTTCAAAAGCATCAATTCTTCGGCACTCAGCTTTCTTCACAGTCCAACTCTCACATCCATACATGACCACTGGAAAAACCATAGCCTTGACTAGACGGACCTTTGTTGGCAAAGTAATGTCTCTGCTTTTTAATATGCTATCTAGGTTGGTCATAACTTTCCTTTGTTGCAAGATACCAGGCTAAATTTAATGCCGTGACTCAGCCCAGGGAATGTGAGAATGAATAACCATAATCCATTTTTTGAAAAGTAGTATATAATCTCCCAAAGTAAGGTAAATGTTTTCTTTCCTTAAATTAGGGAAAGAAAGCTACACATCATTCCAGCCAGGCTCATAACATCTTTAATGAAAGATATCCCCAGAGCACATTTTCAGGTGCCCCTAGATTGCCTGCATTAGTACAAGATCAATTAAAAAGGAAAGAATTAGGGAAATAGAATTAAAGTTTTTGAAGTCAAAGATTCTTTACACTATAATGACTGATCTCTAACAGTTAAGATTAGGAGGCAGAGAATGTTTCCCAATTAGTGTCTCACCTCTGATACGGCATAGGCTAGCTGGGCCAATTAGGGATGGATCAAAGAATAATGCAAATCCCATACAGGCAGTTCAGACTGACTGGTTAATCTTGTACTCTTCCAAACATTTTTATGAGTGTCTGTCATTCTAGGTTGATACCAGGTACCATTCTAGGTATTGGAGTAAGACAGAAAATAAAGTTCCTGACCTTATAGAATCTACATTCTTCTATAGCAGCCAGGTAAGGAAAAAAAAAAAAAAATGAACACAAAGTAGAATATTAGGTAATAACAATGCCATGAAAAAACAGTAAAACAGTAAATGGATAAAGAACGATGCAAGGAAATGATAATTTAGAGTTGCTAACAAGGATTTGTCAGAATGGGTGATGTTTGCCAGAGTCCCGAATAAAATGAAAGTCCCACAAATATCTGACAGAAATGCATTTGGGGACAGAAACAACCAAAGTGTAAAGGTCGTAAGGAGGAAATAGGCAGAATGTTTAAGGAATAACAGATTTGTTAGTCTCTCAGTTGTGTCCGATTCTCTGTGACCCCATGGGCTAGCCTGCCAGGCTCCTCTGTCCATGGGATTCTCCAGACAAGAATACTGGAGTGGGTTGCCATGCCCTTCTCGAGGGGATCTTCCTGACCCAGGGATTGAACCTGAGTCTCCTTTATTCATAGGATTTCCCAGGCAAGAATCCTGGAGTGGGTTGCCATTTCCTTCTCCAAGGGATCTTTCCCTACCAAGGGATCAAACCCACGTCTCCTGCATTGCAGGCAGACTCGTTACCAATCAGCCACTGGAGAAGCCCCTTTACTTCTGGTAGAGTTGAGTTGAGTTAATCTAATTAAGAACTGAGCTGGTCTGAGGTTCCTTATGCTATGGCCACCCTCAGGGCACTATAGATTTTGAACTTCCTCTAGGAATGCATTGTGTTTAGGGTGTGAGCTGGTTTGCTGAAGGCTTTTTTTCAATGTCTTCTCCATTCTCCTGCTTTGAGTTCTTCCTGATGAGTCACACCTCAAGAGGGTCTATCTCTTGCCTGTGAATTACAAGTTACCACACACAGGACTGGAAAAAGTCAGTTTTCATTCCAATCCCAAAGAAAGGCAATGCCAAAGAATGCTCAAACTACCGCACAATTGCACTCATCTCACATGCTAGTAAAGTAATGCTCAAAATTCTCCAAGCCAGGCTTCAGCAGTATGTGAACTGTAAACTTCCAGATGTTCAAGCTGGTTTTCAAAAATGCAGAGGAACCAGAGATCAAATTGCCAACATCTGCTGGATCATCAAAAACGCAAGAGAGTTCCAGAAAAACATCTACTTCTGCTTTATTGACTATGCCAAAGCCTTTGACTATGTGGATGAGATGGCTGGATGGCATCACCGACTCGATGGACGTGAGTTTGAGTGAACTCTGGGAGTTGGTGATAGACACGGAGGCCTGGCGTGCTGCAATTCATGGGGTCGCAAAGAGTCAGACACGACTGAGTGACTGAACTGAACACTTTTCCTTAGTTTTAGGCAGACACCATACTCTTAAGTCTTGGGGTCTTCAGACATCAGTTTGCTACCCCTCCTGCAACTGCAGCTACAGGCCGGGATCCTCAAGTATCTTTCCCTTTTGCCCACTCCCTACACCCACCCAAGACACAGATAAAGGATTGTGTTCCCCAAGGGACCTAGGGAAGGAAGATCTTGGTCAAATTCCTCACTTTTCCTGCAGGGGCTCCTGTTTTCCTCCCCTAGCTCTACACCAGGGAGACAGCCTCAGGATTCATTCATTATTTCTCTGAATGCATAGCAGTGTAACCCAGCAGGACCCCATGGTTCCTTGGAAGCAGGAGGTTAGGGGGCCAAGCCTTTCCCCCGTCTTCTGCTTTAGCTCCTCTCTGAAGCACCTGCTGCTGCGGCTAAGTTGCTTCAGTCGTGTCCGACTCTGTGCGACCCCAGAGACGGCAGCCCACCAGGCGCCCCCGTCCCTGGGATTCTCCAGGCAAGAATGCTGGAGTGGGTTGCCATTTCCTTCTCCAATGCATGAAAGTGAAAAGTGAAAGTGAAGTCACTCAGTCGTGTCCGACCCTCAGCGACCCCGTGAACTGCAGCCTTCCAGGCTCCTCCATTCATGGGATTTCCCAGGCAAGAGTACTGGAGTGGGGTGC
Source organism: Oryx dammah (assembly GCF_014754425.2). Taxonomy (NCBI): domain Eukaryota; kingdom Metazoa; phylum Chordata; class Mammalia; order Artiodactyla; family Bovidae; genus Oryx; species Oryx dammah. The sequence goes on from NW_024070191.1 coordinate 16,993,404, forward strand.
CATTGCCTTCTCCGTCTGAAGCACCTAGATAACAGCATTTCATATACATTTCCTGAGTTGCTTAGCAGCTGCAAAAAGACCTCTTCCTCTCAACAAATGGAAGATGTTAACTATTTGACTTCTGACTTTTGCATTCCAATCTCCTATGATGAAAAGGACATCTCTTTTTTGGTGTTAGTTCTAGAAGGTCTTGTAGGTCTTCATAGAACCAGTCAGCTTCAGCATCTTTGGTATTCGTGGTGGGGGCATAGATTTGCACTACTGAATGTGGCTAGGATTATGAGCTCCTTATTGTAAAATTCAGGTTTAAATTGAAGAAAGTAGGGAAAACCACTAGGCCATTCAGGTAAGACCTAAATCAAATCTCTTATGATTATACAGTAGAGGTGATGAATAGATTTAAGGGATTAGATCTGGTAGTCAGAGTGCCTGAAAAATTCTGGATGGAGGTCCGTAACATTGTACAAGAGGCAGTGACCAAAACCATCCCAAAGAGAAAGAAATGCAAGAAGGCAAAGTGGTTGTCTGAGGAGGTCTTACAAATAGCTGATAAGAGATGCAAAGGGCAAAAGGAAAATACAAAGATATACCCAGATGAATACAGAGTTCCAGAATATAGCAAGGAGAGATAAGAAAGTGTTCTTAACTGAGCAATGCAAAGAAATGGAGGAAAAACAACAGAATGGGAAAACCTAGAGATCTCAAGAAAATTCCCTTGGAGAGACTAAGGGTACATTTCATGGAAAGATGGGCACAATAAAGGAAAGAACTAAAGGCAGGGACTAAACAGAAGCAGAAGAGATTAAGAAGAAGTGGCAAGAAGACACAGAACTGTACAAGAAAGGTCTTAATGAGCCAGATAACCATGATGATTATCACTTAGAGTCAGACTTCCTGGAGTGTGAAGTCAAGTGGGCCTTAGGAAGAATTACTATGAACAAAGCTAGTGAAGGTGATGAAATTCCAGCTGAGCTATTTCAAATCCTAAAGATGATGCTGTGAAAAGTGCTGCACTCAATATGCCAGCAAATTTGGAAAAATCAGCAATGGCCCCAGGACTTTTTACATCCAATCCCAAATAAAGGCAACACCAAAGAGTGTTCAAACTACCATACAATTGTGCTCATTTCACATCAAGCAATGTAATACACAAAATCCTTCAAGCTAGGCTTCAGCAGTATGTGAACCAAGAACTTACAGATGTACAAACTGGATTTAGAAAAGGCAGAAGAACCAGAGATTAAATTGCCAACATCCATTGGATTATAGAAAAAGTAAGGGGATTCTAAAAAATTCTACTTTGTCTACATCTACTTCTGTTTCACTGACTATGCTAAAGCCTTTGACTGTGTGGATCACAACAAACTGGAAAATTCCTAAAGAGACGGGAATACCAGACCACCTTACCTGTCTCTGGAGAAAGCTGTATGCAGGACAAGAAGCAACAGTTAGAACTGGACATGGAACAATGGATTGGTTCAAAATTGGGAAAGGAGTACATCAAGGCTGTATATTGCTACCCTGCTTATTTATTGTCTGGGAAATCCCATGGACAGAGGAGCCTGGCAAGCTATAGTCCGGGGAGTCACAAGATTCGGACACGGCTTAGCGACTAAACCACCACCACTGCTTATTTAACTTCCATGCAGAGTACATCATGCAAAATGCTGGGCTGGATGATGCACAAGCTGGAATAAAGATTGCCAGGAGAAATAACAACAACCTCAGATATATAGATGATACCACTGTAATGGCAGAAAGCAAAGAGGAATGAAAGGGTCTCTTGACAAGAGTGAAAGAGGAGAGTGGAAAAACCTGGCTTAAAACTCAACATTCAAAACACTAACATCATGGCATCTGGCCCCATCACTTCATGGCAAATAAATGGAGAAAAACGGAGAGTGACAGACTTTATTTTCTTGGGCCCCCAAATCACGGCGGATGGTGACTGCAACCATAAAATTAAATTTCTTCCTTGGAAGAATTTCTTCCTTGGAAGAAAAGCTATGACAAACTCAGACAGCATATTAAAAAGCAGAGAGGAGCCTGCTAGGTTCCAACATCATTTTGCCAGCAAAGGTCCATATAGTCAAAACTATAGTTTTTTCCAGTAGTAATGTACAGATATGGGAGTTGGATCATAAAGAAAGCTGAGTGTCAAAGAATTGATGCTTTTGAATTGTGGTGCTGGAGAAGACCCTTGAGAGTCCCTTGGACAGCAAGGAGATCAAACCAGTCAATCCCAAAGGAAATCATCAACCCTGAATATTCACTGGAAGGACTGATGCTAAAGCTGAAGCCCCAATACTCTGGCCACCTGATGGGAAGAACCGACTTATTGGAAAAGACCCTGATGCTGGGAAAGATTGAAAGCAGGAGGAGAAGGGGACGACAGAGGATGAGACAGTTGGATGGCATCACTGACTCAATGGACTTTAGTTTGAGCAAACTCTGGGAGAAAGTGAAGGGAATCCTGGCATACTGCAATCCGTGGGGTCACAGAGGGTTGGACATAATTTAGCGGTTGAACAGCAGCAACTTAAAAGTAGAGGATAAATAAGCAGTATAAGCTCACTTATAAAATCTCCTTGTCTCACCTTTTTCATGTATAAGAAAGACCATTCCAGAATATTCATTGATGATATTCTTTTGCTCAGAAGACTTTTCAGGGGCCAGATGCATAGCTGTGCACATGCTCAGTCACTCAGTTGTGTCTGACTCCTTGTGACCCCCTGAACTGTAACCTACCAGGCTTCTCTGTCCATGGGATTTTCCAGGCAAGGATACTGGAGTGGATTCAAGCCTTAAACATTGCATTATCATCCACAGCAATTTATAGGTGCCACATTTACTGTTCTATCACAAGAGTATGCAGGGCATTCTAGACTCCTCACTATCTCCTCTGTGAAAACGTTCACCTACTGAACGTATCGTGTGCTGTTTCTTTTCTAACTGAGTCCGTCATGGTGCATTTTCTGTCCCACCACCTCTTTTGAACCTGGTCCAAGATCTGATCTCCACCTTTCCTGACCTGCCATGGCACTTATTGCCTCTAATACATTCTGTGACACTTGATTATATCCTGTCTTCTATCTTTCTCCAAACATTTCATGCATCGTGTCATTCCAAAATTACTGGCGTCCCTAAGGGAGGAAGCTTGTCAGTCTTATTTTGCATTCTCATGCTCTCCTGCATGTTGTCAGGCAGATAGCGAGCATGGAACAAATACTGAGTTGAAATAAGTTGAAATTTCTTTACTGAAGAAAGTGAACGAGTGGAAGAGGAGCCTTGGTGATTGGTAGCAGTTACATTAAGCGTGACAGGGTAAAGAATCTGCTGACCACCATCCCCCAGAACCGCAGTAAACAGGCTGACATCCCTATAAAATCACCCTCTCTGATGTCTGCACTCCACGGTTACTTGGAGCCCTTCTGTCTCCCGGAGGCTGAGGCTGTCACTGCGCATTGCTGAGGCTCTGCTTGGTGTCTCTTCCTCATTTCTGCTCCCTTCTGCTGTTGAAGATGCTCCCCGCTCTCACAGACACTCCCGCAGCTTCCCTTCAGTTCCAAATCTTTTACCAGTTTCTTGCAACGAGGTGTCTCCATTCCCGAGGCATGCAGAGCCAGGCAGGTCAGTTCAGCCAAGTATCATTGCATCGCCAGGGAATTAGCAGGCCTCCAGAACCACCGTGTTGGTGATTGTGTTCTGCAGCTCCGTGCTAATGGTGACTCAGAAACGACATGACCGAACAGCTCAAAGTGACGAGCGTGGCCTCTGATGCAGAGCCCACTGCACAGCTGTCTGTGTCACCTCTGCCTGGGCTGTCGCTGTATCCACACAGGCACCCCGTGATCCTCGTCTCCTAAACAGAGCGCTGCCTTTATCTACTTGATTGCTTCACGTCTCAATCAGCGAACTAGTCGACAGCACCTCTCTGTGATAACAGAAGCCGATGACAGCTTCTGCCACCCGTCTGCCACTGAACATATGTTGGTGTAATGGACGATTTGGGTATTCTAAATTGCTACATGACCCTGGGCTTCTGCACGTTTATGACTGTCCCTAGTCTGATGTTCACTGCAAAGTGGTTCAGAATTGCTTGCTGAGGACGCTGAAACATACATTGTTCTTGTCCACCATGCTTTGTTAGACTGCTGCTGAAATATCAGTCTATTTCACAGGCTAAAACATTGAATCACTTGAATAAAAAGCATTATTCAACATTCTTTTTGTTGTTGTTGTTAGTGACCTTTAGTTGCTTGTAAGAAGAAAATAAAGCCAGATTTACTGTATATCTGGTTTCGATTTACTGGCCAGAACATTATCAATTATGTTTTGACCAACAATATCATCAAGTCTTGTCAGAATTTCTCTGGGGGAAAAAACCAAAATACCAAAACCACCACAAAACAACCTACTTGTAGCTGCCAGATTCTAGGTCTGCTGCTTCATACTGAAAAATGAGAAATTTGGCTAAATGAACCTAGATGACTTTCCACATGAGTTGGAAAGAGTAAATTAAATAATTCTGGTAAGAAGTTTGGATACGATTAACTTAATGCTGAATCACAATTACAGTATGGCCACTTGAGTTTTAAAAACCTCCTTTTGTTATGCTGTTTCAAATATAACTCCAAGCAAACAATCCTATTTAAAAATAAAGTATCAATGTGAATGGACTTCCTGAGTGGCACAGTGGTAAAGAAATCCGCCTGCCAGTGCAGGCGGGTTCGATTCCTGGGACAGGAAGATCCCCTGGAGGAGGAAATGGCTACCCATTCCAGTATTCTTGCCTGGAGAATCCCACGGACAGAGGAGCCTGGTGTGCTGCAATCCATGGGGTTGCAAAGAGCTGGACACGACTGAGCAACTGAGCACACACACAGCATATACATTTGAATATAGCTTTTCCCTTGAAAAAAATGTCAGCAAGCAAGTTCCTTAAAATCCTTAACATATGGTGTTTGGTGTAGCTGTCTTAGTGTGTAAAAGTAATTTATGATTTTCATTAAAGAAACTTGAAATTTACTTATTTGGCACTAAAACCCACATCCAGGAAATTTCAAACCCAGGGAATAAGCGATCATTATTCTGGAAATCCTGGGTTACTGACAGCCCTGCTCTACTGCAGTCATTTCTATCGCTAGTGGATGTCAGAGTGCCACCAGTCCTTGCCCTTTATTCCTGGGCACGTTCGTTCCTGGGGGAGGCTTGCACCATCTATGGCTACTGCCTCATGAAGCGTTCTGTTCCATATTCTCTCTGTCTCTTTCTTCTCGCTCTTTCTACTCCTCCTGTGCTATGGTGGTGGTGTTCAGTCGCTAAATCGAGTCCGACCCTTCATGACCCATGGACTGTAGCGCACCAGGCTTCTCCATCCATGGGATTTCCCAGGCAAGAATACTGGAGTGGGTTGCCATTTCCCCCTCCAGGGGATCTTTCCCACCCAGGGATGGAACTTGTGCCTCCTGCACGTTCTGGATCGGCAGGCAGATTCTTTACCCCTGAGCGACCAGGAAAGCCCTCTATGATATGTACATATGTTTATTTGTAGAGATTTCATTACAAACTTGGGTTCATTTTATACCCGCCATTGGGCAGCTTATTTCACTCACTCCTAACAATTTATTAAGGTTTTCTTTCTCCTTCTGTGAATGCTGTGTCATTTCATTCAGTCTGTCTGTAGGACAGTGTTCCATTGAATGGATTTACATTACTTTTGAAAAATAGAATAACATGTTTGTATTTCAAAAGTAATGCATAAACATGGGGAAAAGGATACTGGGGTGTACAAAAGGGAGGAAAATAGGAAGCAGTCATTTCCTCCCACTGATGGTTGTACCCTTTAGAGAAAACAAGGTTGATGGATGGGTCTTATGGCAGAAGAATAAAAGCAATTATATCTCTTTGCCTGTTTTCCATTTTGACATATATAGTATCTCTTCACCCTTAACCTTCCTCTATGGTGAGGAGGAATTGCGCATATTTAAAATACCTCCCCTTCCTTCTCCTCTGCCTGGATTTTGTTGCTATTATCATCATCATCATTATTATTAATTTTAATATTTGTAAATGGTAATTTTCTTGCTTGTTTTATCATTTTAAATAATTCATCTAATCACTACTGCCTGATTTGTCAAATTTGTGAAACTTATTTTTATGTTACGTCAATACTAGCTCTTTCATTAGAAATAAACCTCAGATCTCAGTGGCTTCACACAATAAAAGTTCATTCATCACTCACATCACTGTGCAGTCTTTGTATCTCTTCTGGAAAGCTTATTTCTCTTTAAAGCTTTTATGCTTTTCCAGGAATCATCTTTCTCTCTTGGGAGACTTTTCTCAGTGGAAACTTGTATCTTTTCATAGCTTGAGAAATTTTTGTCCATAATTTTTAATAATCTGTCCCTCTCATTCTCCTCCTTTCATTCATGAGCAGGAAGCCTATATATTGAGTTCTCATCTCAGTAGAATGGAATGGGTGTTGGTTATGGTCACAGATATCTCACCCAGCTTAGTACTTATGACCTACATGACTTAAGACCAAGAATCTATCATCTTCAGTTTGTTTTTAAAGTGGGAACAATGACATGTATTGCTTAGAGTAGACATAAAGATATAAAAATGTTTATCACAGTGCTTGACACATAACCTGCATGCAAGAAATGATGGTTCTTTCTGTCCTTCCTAATGACTGTCAACGTATCTTAGGTTCTTATGAAAAAGTAAAACTTTGATATTTTAATGCAATCTAAAATTTATCAGAAAACCAGAGTGCAAAAAACCTTAAAGATTCAGTGAAGCCTGGTATATTTTTAATGTGGCTTAACAGTGTGACAGCTTTGGCAATGGCGCATATAATATTATCACTGCTGAGTGCTACCTTGAGATTTTATAAAATGTCACATGGAATGGTGACAGCATTTTACATTACAGCTCTCCTGCTTAACACCCTGGCTTTTAATAATGTTTTCTCTCTTATTCTATATAAAATTGATTGATTAAAATGAAGATAAACTAGGTGTTACCTGGAAGCAGGAGATCAATTATAGAATAATACAAGATACATTAGGTTCAATGACAGGTTATCAGTGGTGGTACCTGGATGGCATGAATGACATATCTCAGGACCTAGCTGGTTTTCTTCTTGCCAGATGTTGACTTTGCTTTAAAAAGCCAGTCACTTTACAAGGGATTCATCTCCAGTATTTACAGACAGCTCATGGTACTTAACAGCATCAAAACAAAACTCCAATCACCAAATGGGCAGAATACCTAAATAGACATTTCTCCAAAGAAGACGAGGGCCAAGAGGCACATGAAAAGATGTTCAGTATCACTAATTATTAGAGAAATGCAAATCAAAGCTACAATGAGATATTACCTCACACCAGTCAGAATGGCTATCATCAAAAAATCCACAAACAGTAAGTGCCACAGAGGGTGTGGCGAGAAGGGAGAAGGGAACCCTCTTATACTGTTGGTGGGAATGTAAATTCACAGCCTCTATGGAGAACAGCATGGAGCTTCTTTAAAAAACTAAAAATATAGCTACCACATGACCCTGCAATCCCACTCCTGGGCATATATCCAGAGAAAAACATGATCTTAAAAGATACATGTACCCCAGTGTTCATTACAGCACTGTTTACAAAAGCTAAGATATGGATGCAGCCTAAATGTCCATCAGCAGAGGAATGGATAATGGTAAATTTATACAATGGAATATATTTCCAACATTAGAAAGATGAAATAATACCATGTGCAGCAACATGCATGGGCCTAGAGATTGTCATACTGAGCGAAGTAAGTCAGACAGAGAAGGAGAAATACCATATGATGTCCCTTTTATGTGGAATCTAAAAAGAAATGATACAAATCAACTTACTTACAAAACAGAAAGAGACTCACAGACTTAGAGAATGAACTTATGGTTGCCAGGGGGCAGGACAGGGGGAAGGGATAGTTAGGAAGTTTGGAGTGGACGTATACATGCTGCTGTATTTAAAATGGATAACCAGCAAGGACGTACTGTGTAGCACGGGGAACTCTGCTCAAGGTTGCATGGCAGCCTGGATGGGAGAGGAGTTTGAGGGAGATTGGATGCATGGATATGTATGGCCAAGTCCCTTTCCTGTTCACCTTTCTGTTCAACAATTATCACAACATTGTTACTCGGCTATACCCCCGTACCAAATAAAAAGTGCCCCATTTTTATATAAAAGCCAGTCACTTTCACATTTAGCATCAGTGTTCTAAACTTTAAACCCAGAATAGTATTTTCTCCTGTACTAGTTTCCTTGAGCTGCTGTAATAATGTTTCACAAACTGAATAGCTTACAGCAGGAGTTTATTTTCTCAGTTCTGAGGCTAGGTGTCCAAACTCAGCCTCAGTACTGGTGGGTCCTTCAGAGGCTGAAGAATCTGCTTCCTGACTCCCTCCTAGTTTCTGGTAACAACCAGCAGTGCTTGACATCCCTGGACTTATATGGTGGTGGTGTTCAATCACTAAGTCCTGTCCAACTCTTTGCGATCCCATGGACTGCAGCACACCAGGCTTCCCTGCCCTTCACTATCTCCCTGAGCTTGCTGAAACTCATGTCTATCAAGTTGGTGATGCCATCTAACCAACTAATCCTCTGTCGTCCCCTTCTCCTCCTGTCCTCAATCTTTTCCAGCATTAGGATCTTTTGGACCCATCCCATGAGTCCACTCTTCTTGGTTGGCCAAAAAGTGTGTTTGGGTTTTTATATACTATCTGATGGAAAAACCTGGACACACTTTTTGGCCATCCCAGTAGATACATTGCTGACTTCCTCTGAGATTCCTGAGTCTTCACATGGCATCCTCTTCTCTGGGTGTCTGTGTTCTAATTCCTCTCATCTTATACAGGTACAGGGTATTGGATTGGGACTCAGTGACTCAGTTCAATCTCATCTTCACTTGCCTATATCAGCATGGGCTTCCCTGCCTGGTGGCTCAGTGGTAAAGAATCTGCCTGCATTGCAGGAGCTACAGGAAACAGGTTCAATCTCCAGGTCAGGAAGATCCCCTGGAGAAAGCATGACAACCCACTCCAGTATTCTTGCCTGGAGAATCCTATGGACAAAGGAGCCTGGTGGGCCACAGTCCATGGGGTCACAGAGAGTCAGACACGACTGAAGCGACTTAGCACGCAAACTCATATCAGCACAGACTTTATTTCTAAACACAATCACAATCACAGGTACTGGGGTTTACAGCTTGAGTACATCTTTCAGGGGAACAAAATGCAATCCATACTAACTCCTAAACCTAAAATTTTTATAGTGGTTATGTTAGTGAAGATGTCTTGCAGTATGCGTCAGAAACTCAAGTAAGCAAAAAATGATGTTTTAGGAATCCTGAAACAGCCCTCTGTTGAGCTGGATATTATGAATAGAAGGAAACTGAAGACAGTCATGTTAGAGGTGGTGGGAAGCTTCTTGTCTCTGTCCATCTGCATACCTCCGCTCCATCCTTCTCTCTACTTATAACTAACTCTCTCTGTTTTCTATCTTGTGTAACAGAAAACAGTTACCAACAGCTTCCCAGGCTGAAGAGAAAGGTCAGACAGAAAGATACTCATATAAATGCCTGTGTAGACAGGGTGGGGATGGAAAAGAAGGGAAACCCAAAGAAGCTTAGGGGGAGAATCTTGCCTAATGACCTTATTTTTCTCAATGAAAAAAAGCAATGGACTTATTTTCTGAGAGATATGTTGATGGTATTTTTTTTTAAAGCTGATATTAAAGTTTTGGGCAAGCTGTTGAGAGGCATGAGAGTCAGTGATGAAGGACCACAGGAGGGAGGACGTGTTGGTGCCCAGGCTGACCGGACACCATAGTGTTAGTGGACCAGTCTTCTCCTGTACATTTCCATCAGTAATGGCCAAGAACTCCAGTGTGTTATTATACTGAGTACATGAGATTGGGCTTTCCCTGTGGCTCAGCTAGTAAAGAATCTGCCTGCAATGCAGGAGACCTGGGTTTGATCCCTGTGTTGAGAAGATCCTTGGAGAAGGGAAAGGTTACCCACTCCAGTATCCTGGCCTGGAGAATTCCATGGACTGTATAGTCCATGGGGTTGCAAAGCGTCGGGTACCACTGAGCAACTTTCACTTTGCTTCACACATAAGATTCCTACTACCTGAATCCATTATCTTTGCACACAAAAGGACATTTCAGTTCATTTAGACCTGGCTGCGGTACAGTTATATTCATGGTAAAATGATTCATCTCAAAAGTGATATATATGTATATAAATTTTAGTCAAATATGTATTTTTTCAGTTTCTTTGTAGGTATCTTTAACCCTTGGCTTCTAAGGAAAAAACATTATTTTTTTCATAAGTTAGGCTTCTGAGTAAATGGGATTTGAATTACCATGTTTATAACTTGAACTCACACACACAAAAATGGTGTTTCATTTCCAAATATGTACATGGATGCTTATTTCATTACCAGAGAAACTTACGTAAGCATCTTTTGTTTTATAAATCCAATGGCTCTTTAGCAGTCATAGAGAGCAGGAGGCACCTTTAATTTTTGCCTCACTAGTCCATTTTTTTAAAATGAGATAATTAAAAATTATATCCTGAATACTGAGAAGCATGTTTTTGCCAGAACTTGAGAGTTTTTTTCTGTTTGTTTCTTTGCAATGGGCAGTCTAAATAGAGTATGACTGAAAAATCAATTTGAAGGAAGCAGGGGCATAATAAATTACATTCCTATGACCTTCTTTTCTATCTTTCATTTTTTTCCCTTCAGATGAACTCGTCTTCTCAATATTTTTGTAACCTACCCACCCCGACACCACCTCCCTTTTTCCAGTTTTTGCTTTTTCATTTCCCAAACAGTCCTAGTAGAAGGGCAGATCTTTCTAAAGCCTCTGCCACAGTTATGTGATTAAAATCTAGTTAGTTTTTCTCCTTTCTTCTCAGTAGGTACAGGTATGATCACTGACAGAGAAAACAGTGCCCGTTAACGTTTAGCATAGTTTTGTTGCTAAAGAAGGGTAGAGAAACAGTGTCTGTGTGATAGTTTTCATTGTTTATAATTTTTTTTAATGTTCCCTAAGGCTTTCCTGTGGTCACGTATGGATGTGAGAATTGGACTGTGAAGAAGGCTGAGCGCCGAAGAATTGATGCTTTTGAACTGTGGTGTTGGAGAAGACTCTTGAGAGTCCCTTGGATTGCAAGGAGATCCAAGCAGTCCATTCTGAAGGAGATCAACCCTGGGATTTCTTTGGAAGGAATGATGCTGAAGCTGAAACTCCAGTACTTTGGCCACTGCATGCGAAGAGTTGACTCATTGGAAAAGACTCTGATGCTGGGAGGGATTGGGGGCAGGAGAAGAAAGGGACGACAGAGAATGAGATGGCTGGATGGCATCACTGACCTGATGGACTTGAGTTTGAGTGAACTCCGGGAGTTGCTGATGGACAGGGAGGCCTGGCGTGCTGCGATTCACAGAGTTGCAAAGAGTCGGACATGACTGAGCAACTGAACTGAACTGAACTGAACTGAAGGCAGTGTTCTCCAGGCAGAATGTTTGATTGCAAAAACGGAAGACTTGCATTCTTCTCCTAGTGTTACACTGATTTTCTGTTCTGCTTGAGGTCTTTGTATTTATGAATGTAAAAAATGTATTAAGAATACCTTCCTTTATCATATGCAGGTCAGTCTCTTGATCGTGGTAACAGTTTGCCTGTTTCACAGGAAAATGTGTAAATGTAGGTTTCACATATAATTGTAAGCAGTGAGCTTTCCAAGAAGTCACTGGCCTGTGGGTATTAAATGGCTTGCAATCGTGGCAGTTACTGAATTTGATTTTTTTTCCCCCTGAAATCAGAGCTTTGGGGGTTTTGATGAGCATTTGAAGTGAGTGTGGTCAGCTTTCATGTGAATGACATCCAGTAGGATGTCCAGTATCTTTTCTTTCTTTCCTTCCAGCCATTGGGAACCAGACACCACCATTTCCTCATGAGGCACTTTTGTTGCTCGAATCAGGCATGACTCAAACTGCTTGATCTGAGATGTGTTTCTTGTGTTTTGATCCATCTGTCAAGATATTATTCAATTTTTCCATCATTATAGTTAGAATATTTTTTTTAATGTAATTAGCAAGTAATCCATGTGGAGACTCCTTAGGGCTATTTGCTGTCATGTCTGACTCTTTGCAACCCATGGACTGTAGCCCACCAGGCTCCTCTGTCCATGGGGTTCTCCAGGCAAGGATACTGGAGTGGGTTGCCATTTCCTTCTCCAGGGGCTCTTCCTGAACTAGGGATCGAACTCGCAACTCCTGCATTTCAAGCAGATTTTTCTCTGTCTGAGCCACCAGGAAAGACTCTTTAATAACATGCAAATGTCCTACTTCTCATCAAAATATTGCCCTGAACACATCGTTACTGTGACAGATGAACAGTGATTTTCTAGTTCCTTTACTCTTACACACTTACTGGTTGACATTTCAACAATCTACTGTAAGCAGGGTAAATGTTGGTTCTTAAGTCAATTTGTACTATTGAACTTGCATTTGTGTGTATACACACACAGAACTATATAATAAATCTATATTATATGCATATATAATGGTTTTATACTGTTCTGTTTTGTTCTGATATTATTGGACTGAAATCTTAGAATGTTCTTCCCAGCATCTTGATCCCAATCTCAGCAAAGATCCAATATTGAAAGCTCTAGTAAAGTTCATATTCTTAAATTTTAATTCATTAAAAAAATCATTTTAAAACATTTCATTGTGGCTATGAAACGTTAGTAAAGAAATTAGTACTGAAAGTCATTTGCCACCAAAATTAAAGAAAAAAGACAAGATAGATTTTTATCTTAGCTCTGTGTTCATAAAAGAAATAAACATAATGAATACTTGGATCGTTTACATAAAACTAGAGCTCTTGAATTTGTGGGAAAAGAAGCTGATACTCCTTTTTCCGCAGTTATTATCTAATTTGCATTGTGTCTAGTGAACTATTGGGCTTCCCAGGTGATACTAATGGTAGAGAACCCACCTGCCAATGCTGGAGACCTAAGAGATGTCGGTTCAATCCCTGGACCAGGAAGATCCCCTGGAGAAGGGAATGGCAACCCAACTCCAGTATTCTTGCCTGGAGAATCTCATGGACAGAGGAGCCTGGTGAGCTAGGTCTATAAGGTGGCAAAGAGTCAGACACAACTGAAGCAACTTAGCACTCTAGTGAACTGTTCATTTAAATACTGATTTTGGCATTAGAAATGGACCAGGAAAGGGAAAAATAAAGGCATTAAGTTAAAAGAAGCATTTCAAGCACTTGGAAATATACGAGAACCCCTCTCGTTTTGGTTGATTTGTAGATTTGCCCTTCTCTTTTTTTTTATTCCTTTAGTCATTAAGGAAAAATAAAAAATAAAAAGACGGCACTTTGTTCTACTTAATCCTGTTGAACGCTCTGTCATCTGACAGCTAAATGTCTCACAGACTGTAAAGCATTAGTTTCTCAGCCTCTCCTCCCTTGGCTCTAAAATGCCTCACAGTCTCCTGTCGATGCATCTGAGCAGCATGAGAAGGACTACCAAAGAGAAGCCAAAAGAAAAGGAAACTCTTTCTCTGAACAGAATACTCTAACATATTAATTTGAAAGGACTTGAGAGCATGACTAAATATTTTAAAGCCAAAGCACAGAGCAAAAAGTTATTGAAATTATTTCTGACACTGTTTAGCTAAGCATCTTGTTTGCCTCATTGAGAATTACCGTACAAATGCACAGAAGTTCGTACTTCTCATATACCTGTCTTTAAACAAAAGAGAATTTTCCTTTGAGCAAGGATGTGGAGTTGAGTTCCTTACCCAAATCAAGTATGGAGCTACAGGAATGGGAGAGCCCAAGAGTGGTGACCAGTGCTGCCACCAAGAACAAATTGATGCGCTTTCTGGGCTCCAGAGAACAGTGAGGAAGCATTAGAGCAGTCAAACTCTGGCCGCAGTCAAGGAAAAGCTGGTAGAAGAGAGGGGTGCCTGAAAAGGGAAAAGGACGGCCCAGTCCCTAACACCTCCATTTTCATGATAGTACAGCTGCCTCTGCCCTCGACACTTATCAGCCAACAGTGGGCCAGATATGCCTTTTATAGTTGCTGGGAAGACTCAGAAACACAAACTGAGTCCTCTTAATACATTGGACTGTCCACCAAGACACAGCAGAGACTAACACAACATTGTAAAACAATTACATTCCAATTAAAAAACACCAAAGAAAGGACTCAGTTTCCATTTCTAGGCAATCTGTTGCCAACATTGCCATAAGCAAAAGAAACTCACTCCTGGTTCATTGAGCTTGAGTCTGGGCTGAAACCGGACCTTGTCAAATGATTAAACAAGGAGGCCGTTACCCTGGGGTAGCTCTAATGTTGGCAGCCCATGTAAACGAACCAAAACCTAATCCTGCAAATGCCTCAAGGTTATGAAATCAAAATGCGGGACCAGAAATCACAAGTAGCCAACTAAGTTTTCATCTGTAGCCAATCAATTTCTTTACCTCACTTCTACATTTTCTCTACCAGTCTCTCCCCAGCTTCTGTGCCTGGAGCTCTCCGAACCGTTTCTGGTTTAGTACTGTCCAAATTCATCCAATTTTTGCTCAAAGAAACTCTTAAAATATTGAATCTGCTTTAGTCATCTTTTAACAGCCTGGAGATTTTTGAAACATTGATACGGAAGGAAAGCGAAATGCAGAGCCCTGACCCAGAGGAAGCAAAGGCTTGAATACAGCTTTGAAGACCGCCTTGGAGGCAGAGGAGGGAAGCCTCACCCGAACCAGGAATCTTCAATTATGCAAATACACTTCAGAGATCACAACAAGAAAGGAATCTCTGAAATGCTCTGTTCTGAAGAAGAAATTGCTCTGTGTAATAGTAGAAAATGGTATCTCTGTATCCTGTCGAGCTACTTTTCCTTTTGTTCCCTGGAGAATGCTTTTATTTTCTCCTAAGTAAGGATTGGGATCGTTATGTGTCTGAAAAGTGTTGCTTGTTTTTTTGAGATGTCTTTTTTACTTCAGTTGTGTATAAGAGACTGGCAGCTGAGGATCTGAAAAGTTGAAGATTCTCTTTTTCATGGGTGACTGCGAGTCTGTTATAAGAAGTGATGCTGAGCCAGGCACTGTGTGATGAAGGAAGCTAAACCAGGTCTTCCTTGGTGATGAAGGCCTTCTTCATGGGCAGAGTGAGCACCCTGGAACCCACAGTGGCATTCGCAAAAAGGCCACTCCGTGCAGAGCGACATCGCCGTGTCTACTGAACAGCAGAGGAGAAGTGGAGAGCGAACAGAAAGCCAGAGCAGGGGAGAAACGCCAGGGACTTCTGCCCAGAACACGTGACACACAGGTCTAGGAACCTGCAGAAATTCCAGGGAGGGCAGTGGAGGCCTTGCTGGTAGGATCATAATATAGGCATCAATTCGAATGTGACTTTCTTTTCTGCCACGTAGAAGGCAGAGTTCCCATTCCCTTGATCATTTACGTAAATACTTGGACAGGTTCTTTAAATATGAATGTCATGTCAGGGTGAGGCCCAGCATTAAAGAGTTTATTTTAAAACATGACACCATGTCAACATTCGCCATGATCTGTTTTAAAATAATTTGATTAGTTTAGCTGAGCTATACCCCAGGAGAACGCTCAATGAAGGAGAAAAACCACAATTACATTGGGAGTTAGGAAGGAAGAAGTAGGCAAATGTAAGAGAGTGGAAATCAGAGGATTCCAGTGGGCACCAGTGTCACCACTGAGGGTCACTGTAGGTAATGACATGCCTGGAAGGGAAGGCAGAATACGAGGACAGCGGCGCTAGGAGTAAATTTCATTTATAACACTTGGTCTCTGGCAAGTCTGGAATTTATATTCACTGTTCGTTTTGAGAAAGGCTCACAAATTTTACCTAAAAACAAAAATCCAATACGAAGACAAGAAGTCTCCAATCCATTGTAAACCTTGTAATATTTCAGAGTTAAAACTTAGCCCCAAGTCAAAGGCCTCTAGAGAGATGGTCCGGCTTAAGGGCAGGGTACAAATGATGCTGATGCAAGTTGAGGTGATATTGATGGGCTATTCGAAAGGGATCTGTTTGCTGTATCAAACCCCTGCCAGTCATAATTTAATGGGACAGAAGTCATTATTTTGCAGCGTTGTTCTCTTTGTACCCATAAAACTTGTATTTGCTTTTCTTCGCAAGCCTCATCGCTCTGTAACTCGAGATCAGCCAGTGAGTGAGAGCTGTCTTAGTAAGAGTGACAGCCACAAATCTGGTCTTCTGGAGGCTAATCAACTCGAGTTGTTTTCTAAGCTGCACCTTTATTCTCAGTTCTGCCGAACTGAGAAGGGCAAAATTCTATGGTCTTTTACGGTCCATGAAGCTTCTAACATTTGTTTTCTAATGAGAGCAGTCGTACATTTAACTCAAAAAGGAAACTGAAGTTATAGCCTCTTGTTTAACTGAATCAATACTTTGAAATTTGATCACAAAGAAATCAAGCGAATCTGTCTCTGATTTGTTTGGATGTAATCTCAGTCAGCTGCTAAATCCCTGCCCTTTGGAGAAGGGGTAAATTTAGCTTGAAACACCCAATTCCACAACCTGTCATCCGAAGCCTTCCTCATGATTTATGTGAATTACTGTGAATTTATGTTCTCACGGTCCATTTCCCTGGACTCCTGTGTCTGTGAGCGCTGCTTCTGTTATATCCCATTCGACTCTAATGAGAAGTGGTTTTTTTTTGTTAACTGATAAAATAAAATTCACTGTCAACAAGAGTTCAGTGAAATTAGAGCACTTAACCAAAAGTAAAATTTGGTGGTCGTGGAAGGAATTGCATTGTACATAATTCAGTTTTCCACCATCCTGACTTTTTTCTCCCGCTGCTGTTCCGCTCCTTGCATCTCTTTTCTTTTCCTTTCTTATTCTTATAAACTCCTTTCTTCATAATGACATGGGTAGTAGAGCAATCAGCTTTTTTGAAATTGAGATATAATTCACATATGACATTGTGCAAGTTTAAGCTGTAAAATGTATTGATTTGATATCTTTATATACTGCAATATGATTACCACGGTTATCATTATCACGGTTTACAGGGTTAACTAACAACAGCTCAGTCATGTCACATAATTATCATTTCCTCATTTGTGAGAACAATTAAGATCTAGGCTCGTAGCAACTTTGAAGTTTTATATAATACAGTATTGTTGACTGGAATCACTATGCATTAGATCCCCAGGACTTATTTATCTACTGGTTGTAGATAAATTGTAAGTTTGTACTCTTAAACAGTATCTCCCCAGTTCCCTACCCCAGCCCCTGGTACTGCCATTCTACCCTCTGTTTTTACAAGTTTGCCTTTTTCAGATTCTACATTCCCTCCAATTAAATACAGGGTTTCCTGCCAACACTTGTTATTTCTTATTTTCTTGATAATAGCTCTTGTAATGTGTGTGAGGTGATATCTCATCATGGTTTTGACTTGTATTTCCCTTACGATGAATGATGTTGAACATCTTTTCATGCACCTGTTGGTCATCTCTATGTCTTCTTGGAAACATGTCTATTCAGGACTTCTGTTCATTTTAAAATTGAATTGTTTGTCTCTTTTGTCATTGAGTAGTATGAGTTCTTTATACATTTTGGAAATTAACCCTTTATCAGGTACATGATTGACAAATATTTTGTCCAGGTCTGTAGACTGCCTTTTCATTTTGTTGATGGCTTCTTTTGCTGTGCAGAAAAAAATTTAGTTGACATAGTCCCACCCATTAGATTTTGCTTTTGCTGCTGCTTCTTTTAGTGTCATACCCCAAATTCATTGCCAAGACTAATATCAAGGAGCATCTTGCCTATTTTTTCTTGTAGGAGTTGCCTGATCTTATGTTTAAGTCTTTAATCCATTTCAAGTTAATTTTTTTTGTGAGTAGAGCAGAGGTCCAGGTTTCCCAAAACCATTTGTTGAAGAGGCTATCCTTTTCCCATGAAGTGTTCTTGGCTCCCTTGTCAAATATTAGTTGATCACCTATGTGGGGATCAGCAATCACCTTTTACAATCTGAGCGTGCCCTTGAGATCTCACTCTCCACTCCTATAGCTCACAAATATATTTGACACAAATAATTAACAGTGCTCCTCCTAAGAGAACATATAAGGAAATGAACATATAAGGAATTTTTCATATTCGTTCAGTATCTAATACTTGGTAAGAATCTTTTGTGTATAAAATCTTCCTAAATCATGACTACCCTGTGAGGTAGAAATTATTATCCTTGTTTTGTAGTTGAGGAGAATACGGGTTACAGAGTTGACAGTCATGGCTCACACACATCCATTCAGTGAGAACAGTGGGACGCCATGCCACATGCGCCTGTTTCTTTATGCCACCCTGCTTCTCATGGTATCCTGGACATCACTACAGCACCTCCTATTTGTGGATAATCTGACTACTTCAACAGTGCTTCGTTAAACATGACTACAATTACTTTTTAGCTCCTCCATTCAGGAAGTGGAAAATATTTCCCCATCCCCTGAATTCGGGCTGACCTTGTAACTTGCTTAGTTCAAGTTATCAGTTATATTTCATGCCTTCCAAGAACTGGCCTCAAGATGCCTTGAAGTTTCCCATCTCGTTTTCTCAGAACATTGCTGACAGTTTGTGAGGAAGCCTAGGGTGAAACACCACGTGGAGAGAGAGGCCCAGCCGTATCAAGCATTCCAGCTTTCTTAGAAGTCTGACAGCAGCCTATTAACCCCAGTCACTTCCAGCCAGGCCCCCGGCTGACTGCAACTGCAGGAGTGCACCCAGGCGAGACCAGCAGAGGAAACACCACCAACCTAGAGAGTCAGTGGAAACAAGAACCGGCATGGATGAACCTAGCCACAGGGACAGAGATACAGACGTAGAGAACGGAGGAGTGGGTGGGGCTGGGGGTGGGTGGGGATGAACTGGGAGATTGGGAATGATACATGCACACTGCCACGTGTAAAACAGACAGCGAGTGGGAGCATTCTGGGTAGTTCAGGGAGCTCAGCTCGGTGCTCTGTGATGACCTAGAGGGGCTGGATGGAGGGGAGGGAAGGCTAAGAGGGAAGGGATACATGTGTACACAGAGCTGAGTCACTTCACTGTACAGCAGAAACTAACACAGCATTGTAAAGCAACTGTACCCCAGTTAAAAAAAAATTATTATTTGGGTATGATATGTTAGACATCAATAGATAACTGACGCAGCAAGCATTACTGAAAACTCACTGCAAGAATTCACCATGTTAAAGGAAGAAGTATTGAATGTTCATGCAAAGGATAGTCAGGTTAAGAAAGATTATTTCATATGTTCAGATATTATTATTTTTGTTTCCTAAATGCAATTTAAAGCATATCATGGGCCAATGTTGTAATAAGGTAAAAAAAAAAATATGAGTGCACTATTAAAAACCACAAATTATTTTAGGCAGGATAGGATTTCAGTTGCATTGTAAGAATTTACCAGTTCTATGAAATGTTTTCATTGTTATTAAATTTTCACTAGATTTTACAGTAGCCATTATATTGGTTTGAATAGCATACATTTATAAAAATGGAAACTAATAAGGAAAGCAGTTGAAATATAGAAAATTTACTTGCTAAAAAGCCCAAGCTTTTTATACTTAATTGCTTCCCATGTGACCTGTGAGTCAGTTAGCCTTAGGTTCAGATATGGCTCTGACACGCACTAGCTTTGTGAACTTTGGCAAATTGCTTAACCTCTCTGAGACTCAATTTCCTTAAGTCTCAAGCAGCTGGCATAGTGCCTGGCATATAATAAGATTTGATCAGTTTTCCCCCTATCTTAGAATATCCCATACCGACATTTTAAAAATGAAATAGTGCTAAAATTCAATTTGGGAGCCAGGATCATATTAGAGAAGATATATTCCCCTGGTTATAGACAGCTTTTCCATTAATTATTTTTGTTTTCCAAGGTAAATAACAATATAATCTTCAAATGATATTGAATTTGAAGGTCATACCTCATTTATTCTAATTATTTTATGTTTTATTTTTACTTTGTTACTATTTATGAGCTTGTTTATAATGTAAGGTTTTTTTTGTCTTTTTATTAAACTTTTTATTTTGTATTGGGGTATAGCTGATTAACAGTGTTGTGGCAGTTTTGCGAACAGCAAAGGTACTCAGCCATATCTGTACGTGTATCCATTCTCCCCCAAACTCCCCTCCCATCCAGGCTGCCACATAACACTGAGCAGAGTTCCCTGTTGTAATGAATGCAAATCTTTTCAAGTGAATTACTTAAAACAATGAAGAGAGCTTAGTACCTTGAACAGCTAGGAAAAGGGTGATTTGAAATTTTTAAAAAGTAGAAGCAGAGATAAAGGCTGTATCCCAGGAGTGAGGAGATGTGATGTGATAACAATGCAAACTAGGCAGATAACCAGGGAAATCACAAGACCTGTTCTCAAAAAATATAACCAAACTCTGCTCCTCCCACCAAAATGGTGCCCTAATATATCCTGGGCTACAGTGTTGTCATTCAGAAGTTTCCAAACACAGTCCCTCTCCTCCCCTCTTAAACAAGCTATTTTCATTAAGCACAAGTACATACAAAGAAAGAACCCAAGTTAAACTTGGCACAGAAGACAATTTTTAAAGTTATGGAATCTGTTTACCTCTGGATCAGCAATTTTTGAATGTTTTAACTTCATCCTACATAAAATATGATATTAGCCTGTGGGAGAAACATTAATTATTTAATAATTTCTAAAAGCAAAGCATTTGCAAATTTTTGCACTTTAAATATTATTAGTAACAAGTTATTTGTCACCTCCTGTTGTAGCTCACAGCTAGTAAGGACACCCCAGGGTGCTGTGTCCATGTACTTCCCTCTGTAATACTTTGTTCCAAATAGAGCAAGAGCAGAGCATCCTGGTCATGCCACAGGCTTCAGCTTAGGGTGTTAGTTCTGTGACTTAACAACCTAAACGTCCATCAACAGATGAGTGGATAAAGAAGATGTGGTACATTTATACAATGGAATATTCAGTTCAGTTCAGTCACTCAGTCGTGTCCGACTCTTTGAGACCCCATGAACCGCAGGATGCCAGGCCTCCCTATCCATCACCAACTCCCGGAGTCCACCCATGTTCATCAAGTTAGTGATGCCATCCAACCATCTCATCCTCTGTTGTCCCCTTCTCCTTCTGCCCCCAATTTTTCCCAGCATCAGGGTCTTTTCAAATGATTTAGTTCGGTTCAGTCACTTGGTCATGTCCGACTCTTTGTGACCCCATGAATTACAGCACGCCAGGCCTCCCTGTCCATCAGCAACTCCCGGAGTTCACTCAAACTCACATCCATCGAGTCGGTGATACCATCCAGCCATCTCATCCTCTGCCATCCCCTTCTCCTCCTGCCCCCAATCTCTCCCAGCATCAGAGTCTTTTCCAATGAGTCAACTCTTCGCATCAGGTGGCCAAAGTACTGGAGTTTCAGCTTTAGCATCATTCCTTCCAAAGAACACCCAGGACTGATTGCCTTCAGAATGGACTGGTTGGATCTCCTTGCAGTCCAACGAACTCTCAAGAGTCTTCTCCAACACCACAGTTCAAAAGCATCAATTCTTCGGCGCTCAGCTTTCTTCACAGTCCAACTCTCACATCCATACATGACTACTGGAAAAACCATAGCCTTGACTAGATGGACCTTAGTCGGCAAAGTAATGTCTCTGCTTTTGAATATGCTATCTAGGTTGGTCATAACTTTCCTCCCAAGGAGTAAGCGTCTTTTAACTTCATGGCTACAGTCACCATCTGCAGTGATTTTGGAGCCCCCCAAAATAAAGTCTGACACTGTTTCCAGTGTTTCCCCATCTATTTCCCATGAAGTAATGGGACCAGATTCAAATGATTACTCAGCCATAAAAAGGATCGAAATTGGGTCATTTGTAGAGATGTGGATGGACCTAGAGTTTGTCAGAGTGAAGGATGTCAGAAAGCAAAAAACAAATATCATATATTAATGCATGTATGTAGGATCTACAAAAGTGGTACAGATGAACCTATTTACAGGAATAGGTATGAAGACATAGAGAAAAGACCTGTGGACACAGCTGGGGAAGGGGAGGGTGGGATGAATTGGGAGATTAGGATTGACATAAACACATTGCCATGTATAAAGTGGATAGCTAGTGGGAACCTGTGGTAAAGCACAGGGAGCTCAGCTCTGTGATGACCTAGAGGAGTGGGATGGGGAGTGGGTGGGAGGGACGCTCCAAAAGGTGGGGGTATATACATATATACACGCATGTATAGCTGATACACTTTGTTGTACAGAAGAAAATAACAATGTTGTGAAACAATTATACTCCAATTAAAAAAAATACTATATGATGTCACTTATATGTGGGATCTAAAAAAATAATACAAATGACTGTACGTAAAAAAACAGATTCAGATATAGAAGACAAACTAGTGGTTACCAGTGGGGAGAGAGAAGGGGAGTAAGGCCAATTAGGGGTTTGGGATTAAGAGATACAAATACTATGTATAAAATAGATAAGCAACAAGAGTATATTGCATGGCACAGGAAATTAAAGCTATTATCTTGTAATAACTTTTGATGGGGTATAATCTGTAAAAATACTGAGGCATAATGTTGTACACCTGAAATAAAACACTGTAAATCAATTATAGTCCAAGGGAAAAAAAAAGCAAGCCTTGCAAGAATTCTAGCAGTGAGATTGGTGATGATTGGTGATGAATGTGGCAAATGGTCCCTTTTTGCCCTTTACTGAGGTAGGGACACCAGTAAAGCCATTGAGTGAGGAAGAAAATATAACCCTCCTGTATGTTTCTGTTATTTTCTTGCTGCTACCAGACTCACAGCTCTCCTGACACCAGATGTGTAGGTTTTCTATATGGGAGGCAGTTCTGTGATGCCAGCTGTATGTCCTACAATTCAGTTCAGACCTGACTACCTGTACTTACTGTCAGATCCCACAGGTGAAGGGTTCAGTCACAGAAGACTGCCCCCACTTCAGATGCCAATTGCGAGTCCCAGGTTGTTAGCATATTTCTGACCAATTGACTATAAGTCCTAGTTGCCACAACCAGCTCCTTGGGTTCAACAGTTTGCTAGAATGTCTCATAGAACTCAGGGAAGCACTTATGTTTGAATGAGTGAGTGAGTGTTAGTCACTCAGTCATGTCTGATTCTTTGCAACCCCATGGACTGTAGCCCACCAGGCTCCTCTGTTCATGGGATTCTGTATGCAAGATACTGGAGTGGGTTGCCATTCCCTTCTCCAGGAGATCTTCCCAACCAAGGGATCAAACCCACGTCTCTTGCACTGAAGGCAGATTCTTTACCATCTGAGCCACTTACAAGTATGTAATAAACAGGCTTCCCAGGTGGCACTAGTGGTAAAGAACCCACCTGCCAATTCTGGAGTCATAACAGACTGGGGTTCAATCCCTAGGAGAAAAGGAAATATATACCCACTTAAATACAGTATTCCAAAGAATAGCTAGGAGAGATAAGAAAGCCTTCCTCAATGATCAGTGCAAAGAAATAGAGGAAAACAATAGAATGGGAAAGACTAGAGCTCTCTTCAAGAAAATTAGAGATACCCAGGGAACACTTCCTGCAAAGATGGACACAATAAAGGACAGTAATGGTATGGACCTAAGAGAAGGAGAAGATATTAAGAAGAGGTGGCAAGAATACACAGAAGAACTGTGCAGAATGAATCTTCATGACCCAGATAACCACGAAGGTGTGACCACTCACCTAGAGCCAGACATCCTGGAATGCGAAGTCAAGTGTGCCTTAGGAAGCATCACTATGAACAAAGCTAGTGGAGGTGATGGAATTCCAGTTAAGCTATTTCAAACCCTAAAAGATGATGCTGTGAAAGTGATGCACTCAATATGCCAGCAAATTTGGAAAACTCAGCAGTGGCCACAGGACTGGAAAAGGTCAGTTTTCATTCCAATCCCAAAGAAAGGCAATGCCAAAGAATGCTCAAACTACTACACAATTGCACTCATCTCATACTCTAGCAAAGTAATGCTCAAAATTTTCCAAGCCAGACTTCAACAGTATGTGAGCTGTGAACTTCCAGATGTTCAAGCTAGATTTAGAAAAGGCAGAGGAATCAGAGATCAAATTTCCAACATCTGTTGGATCACCGAAAAAGCAAGACAGTTCCAAAAAAACATCTACTTGGGCTTTGTTGACTATGCCAAAGCCTTTGACTGTGTGGGTCCCAACAAACTGGGAAATTCTTCAAGAAATGGGAATACCAGACCACCTGACCTGCCTCCTGAGAAATCTGTATGCAGGTCAGGAAGCAACAGTTAGAACTGGACATGGAACAACAGACTGGTTCCAAATTGGAAAAGGGATATATCAGGTTGTATATAATCACCCTGCTTATTTAACTTCTATGCAGAGTACATCATGAGAAATGCTGGGCTGGAAGAAGCATAAGCTGGATTTAAGATTGCTGGGAGAAATATCAATAACCTCAGATATGCAGATGACACCACCCTTATGGCAGAAAGTGAAGACGAACTAAAGAGCCTCTTTATGAAAGTGAAAGAGGAGAGTGGAAAAAGTTGGCTTAAAACTCAACATTCAGAAAACTAAGATCATGTCATCTGGTCCCATCACTTCATGGTAAACAGGTGGGGAAACAGTGGAAACAATGACAGACTTTATTTTCTTGGGCTCCAAAATCACTGCAGATCGTGATTGCAGCCATGAAATTAAAAGATGCTTGCTCCTTGGAAGAAAGGTTATGACTAATCTAGACAGCATATTCAAAAGCAGAGACATTACTTTGCCAACAAAGGTCCATCTAGTCAAGTCTGTCGTTTTTCCAGTGGTCATGTTGGATGTGAGAGTTGGACTATAAGGAAAGCTGAGTGCTGAAGAATGGATGCTTTTGAACTGTGGTGTTGGAGAAGACTCTTGAGAGTCCCTTGTACTGCAAGGAGATCCCATCAGTCCATTCTAAAGGAAATCAGTCCTGAATATACATTGGAAGGACTGATGCTGAAGGTGAAACTCCAGTAATTTTGCCACCTTATGTGAAGAACTAATGCATTTGAAAAGACCCTGATGCTGGAAAGATTGAAGGCAGGAGGAGAAGGGGACAACCGAGGATGATATGGTTGGATGGCATCACTGACTCGATGGACGTGAGTTTGAGTAAACTCTGGGAGTTGGTGATGGACAGGGAGGCCTGGAATGCTGCCGTCCATGCAGAGTCAGACATGACTGAATGAATGAACAGAACTGAACTGAACTCTTGAGTCAAATTAAAGACTACAACAGTGTAGTGAAGGCTATGGTTTTTCCAGTAGTCATGTATGGATGTGAGAGTTGGACTGTGAAGAAGGCTGAGTGCTGAAGAATTGATGCTTTTGAACTGTGGTGGTGGAGAAGACTCTTGAGAGTCCCTTGGGCGGCAAGGAGATCCAACCAGTCCATTCTGAAGATCAGTCCTGGGATTTCTTTGGAAGGAATGAAGCTGAAGCTGAAACTCCAGTACTTTGGCCACCTCAGGTGAAGAGTTGACTCATTGGAAAAGACTCAGATGCTGAGGGATTGGGGGCAGGAGGAGAAGGGGATGACAGAGGATGAGATGGCTGGATGGCATCACCGACTCAATGGACGTGAGTTTGAGTGAACTCTGGGAGTTGCTGATGGACAGGGAGGCCTGGCGTGCTGTGATTCATGGGGTCGCAGAGTCGGACACGACTGAGTGACTGAACTGAACTGAACAGTACACAGTTTTCTTGGATTACAAAGGAAGCTATCAAAAGTGGCTTCTATTAGAAACTCAACAACCATATCTTCTAGATAGAGAAAATTCCCCAAAGCAGATAAACAGAAAACATAAGAAAACGTAGTGTCTAGATGTGAGATAATTCTTTTTCTAAATGTGCTAATTTATAGGTTTCTCTGTCATTTGTATCACTCACTCTCCTCTTAAGATTCTCTGCCCTCTACCTAGTAGTCTTTATAATCTCTATTGTCCAAACCTTCTTGTTCACCCATCACCCCTTAACCCCGTCTCCTTACAGAAAATATTCTTCAAAAAATAAAGGGAATAAAAATTCCAGTGAATCCATATTTCTTCTCTGTCCATTTTTTCCTTTGAGGGAACGATTACATGAGATGTTGTTGTTGTTCAGTTGCTAAATTGTGCCTGACTCTTTGTGACCCAATGGGCTTCAGCACACCAGGTTTCCTAGTCCTTCACTATGTCCTGGAGATGACATTAATGGGTTAGATTCAAGAGACAGTCACCTTTCTCAGCTCTAGAAGGTTTTCCTTTTGACACACGTCTTCTTGCTTTTTCAAAAGATACCATACAGTAATCATGGCCTAGACATGGAACACTTATGAAAATTGAACTTATCCAAAATAAGACCCCAGAACTGGAGTAAGGAATGAGAAATTTTCTAAATATTTTGTTCTGTGTTCATGGGCATAATGAGTTAAACTTTTTTCTCTCAAATTGCATATCTATAAATATCTTTCTTAATTTTATTTAACAGAGAAATCTAGGTCTTATCTGCTGTTCTCTGACAAGTTTTTTTGCTTTCTTTCCAAAGTCCAGAACTAAAACTTATTGCTTGACTAAATTCCTGGAGATAAAATATATCCTAGTACACTGAAGAGGAAAATAAGGTCAGTTGCCGCTGACCTTACTGCCAAATGCCAGTGAAAAGACCTGACCTTTTAAGCTTTGTCCATGTTGTAGAAACACTGACTTATATAAAGATAGTTGTGGAAACCACTTAATGGTCAAGGCGTGAGATAAGTCAGAAACCATTTTTGATTTCAAGCAACAAATTGTGCCTCAACAGTCTTTACAGCCAGTGTTTTAAAGAGATTAAAGTTCAGTGGTGTGAGGCTGATAGAAAGACCTTTGACATCCATTACACCTATGCATTTCTGAAGAAATATGCTCTCAAACAATGTAACGTTTATTCAGCCCAATTTTCCAATTCATAATCCCTGATTTGTGACTGGTTAGGGTAGCCTATATTTATGAAAAGAAATCCTCTTTGAATCAATTTGGGGAAAAGGAAAAGCATCATCTCTGATAACTGCGTGACTTGTTTTTCCTCACACCTCTCTGCTATTTCAAGGCTCTGAGGATCAGGCACGGAGAAGGCAATGGCACCCCACTCCAGTACTCTTGCCTGGAAAATCCCATGGACAGAGGAGCCTGGTGGGCTGCCATCTATGGGGTCGCACAGAGTCGGACACAACTGAGCAGCTTCACTTTCACTTTTCACTTTCATGCATTGGAGAAGGAAATGGCAATCCACTCCAGTGTTCTTGCCTGGAGAATCCCAGGGACAGGGGAGCCTGGTGGGCTGCCGTCTCTGGGGTCGCACAGAGTTGGACACGACTGAAGCGACTTAGCGGCAGCAGCAGCAGCAGCAGCAAGATCAGGCAGCTGTTTCTGCTTTTGACAAATACTCTGTTTTCCTGTGGGAACTTTGTCTCATTTAATGCTACTAAAGTATGTACAATTTAGTTTCTCAATGACTATTTACTGAATGAATAAACGAACAGTCTCATCATTTCATTAAAGGAGCTAAGATAAAGCTTTGGCTTTATCTGGTGGCTCAGCGGGTAAAGAATCTGCTTGCAGCGCACGAGACCGGGGTTCAATCCCTGGATAGGGAAGACCACCTGGAGAAAGGAATGTCAACCCCCTCCAGTCTTCTTGCCTGGGGAATCCCATGGACAGAGGAGCCTGGCGGTCTGTAGTCCACGGGATCGAAAAGAGATGGACACGACTGAGAAACTAATACTTTCACGCTTTCGCTTTCAAGAAGCACAAGCCAAGTTAATTTCTTAGCTATTAGGTATGAAAGACTGAATTACACAGAAGGAAGGCTGAGAGATAACTGAACCCAAATATTATAATCTCATGGATACCACCTGAGAAATTGATCCTGCATTTAGCCCATGTTTGCTGTTCTGGACTTTCATAGTTCATAATCCTTGTCTTCACTGAAAATGGATCATTCTTTATGTTTCTCGACTTTTTCCTGAATAGTTCAATTTTACCTGTTTCATCAGTTATTTTTAGAGGATCTTTTGCATTTACTCATCTATTCCTTATAATGCATGCTAATTTTTGCAGGTACCCCAGATGCTATATTCTTATAAATTGCAGAATTTTCTTTATTTTTAAAATATCTATTCAGCTAATACTCTTTAGTGCATATATTCAGTCAGGTAAGGACATAAAGATATTTAGTAAGAAAAACTGAGTTTTATTTATAGTACGAGTCTGACCTTAAATTCTCACTTGGAATATCCTGCATTCAAATTTTTTTTATGTTAAATGCTTTGTGTGTGTGCTAAGTCACTTCAGTCAAGTCTGACTCTTTGCGACTTTATGTACTGTAGCTCTCCAGACTCTTCTGTCCATGGGATTCTCTAGGCAAAAACACTGGAGAGGGTTGCCATGTCCTCCTTCAGGGAATCTTCCCAACCCAGGGATCGAACTCGCATCTCTTGGATCTCCTGCATTGGCCGGTGGGTCCTTTACCATTAGTACCACCTGAGAAGCCCATTAAATACAAAGTTTTAAATAAATCGTATTTAAAACACCATTGATCACAGTATAACTGACTAAACTCTTTGTAAAAATAGTGACACAGTTTGCGTTTTTTTTTTAAGTGTTAATAGTGGGTTAATAATAAGTCAATAAAGTAAAATAAATGTTATTTTTCTGATGCTGGTATTTTCCAAATTAACCATATTTAACAATGCAATATTTGAGCTATGTCAAATGTACTTTTTGGGGCTTCCCAGGTGGTGCTACTGGTAAAGAACCTCCCTGCAAATGCTGGAAACATAAGAGATGCAGGTTTGATCCCTAAGTTGGGAAGATACCCTGGAGGAGGAAATGGCAACTCATTCCAGTATTCTTGCCTGGGAAATCCCATGGACAGAGGAGTCTGGCAGACTGCAGTCCAATAGGTTGCAAAGAGTCATACATGGCTGTGCGACTAACACTTTCACTTTAAGGCTTAGATTTTTCTCAGTTTGGTTATCTTAGCCATTTTTGGAAAGCTAAAAAGTACCTGTAAAAATATATCTACTGATTATAATTTCTACATCTTAATCTTATCCACCTGGTCCTTGAGGACTCAGAAGTAGTCAGGTTTAAACAATTCATAGCTAGATCTTATTGCACTGGGTTTAACAACTTTCATCTCAGAGCGTCTCCCACAGGCATAGAAACAACTAAAGAAAGCCCCAAGGAGCCGAGGCATGTTATTTGATCTTCTCAACTTAACTTTCAATTCCTTAAGAAAGGTATTTTTTGAGCCCAATTCATAAAGTGAACTTCGTGATAGAGACAAGCAAAATTAAATCAGACGGGTTACACCTAGAACTATGCTCACTTTCAGAAAGGCAAGACAGGAATTTTGTGTGGTAGTTTTCACACTGCATGAGGCACTTGTTTGTTCATTTTTCTTAATCAACATTTTTACATGGATTTAAAATCTGAAGATTTCAAGTAATTTTTAAGATGATTTAAAAACTTATGTTTTAAAAATTCCCCCTCTAGGACTTTGGAAGCATGTATAGCATAGACTAACTTCAGATCAAACACTTCATAATTTAAAAAATGAAATTATCTTGGCAAAGAAGAAGAATTGTTTCCTTATAAAACATCATGGCTTACACTATATTTCAGTCAGATACAATTATTTGAATTTGAAACCTGCAGTTGTCTCTAAATATGTCTATCTGCCTATCTTTTCAAAGTTTGCATGTTTTAAAGTGGAGTTTATCAGCTCTTTTTAGCATTTTCTTGAAATGTATAAACAAAATCAGATAGTAATTATATGCTCTAGAAAAAATGTTAGAGAGGGTAAATAAACTTCACCTTAAAATATACAAGCCTTGAGAAATTTGTTAAATTATACTCAAACTGCATTATGTTAGAAAATGTTTCCACAGAGAGCTAACAATGAATGGATAAGTACAATCAAATATTATAAACAATCTTATGTCTTATTAACAGGCATGATAATGCTACAGAAAACTCTCATCATTTCCAAAACATACTCTGTGCAGCATGGTCTATTTTTTAAAACTCTACCTATTTATCTGAAGCCATAAAACATGCTATGGAATTTAAAGTATATTTTAAATTTAACATTGGGTTTTGTGTTTTTTTAAATGTGTGTGGCTAAGGAATTTTGCTTTAAATACATTTGCACCATAAAGTCTGATTTCTAAGAATCAAAGTAGAAAATGTTCCTAAGTACTAAAAATAGAATTAAAAAAAATAAACTCAAATTATTAACATGTCTGAGTTCAAATCCAAGAATGATATTAAAGAGAAACAGAGAGAAAGATAGTGTTTCTTGCTATTTCTAGGCAAATAGTGTTTCTAGGTAGCAGTAATGATTCCTAAGAAATTTAAGAAATCATGTAAGATGAAGAGAATTTAAGCTGGTCCCTCAATTGCTCTTGATATTTTTAATAATAATGAAAATTAGTGCCAAGATATAAGCTATGTTTGAAAGGATAACGGGGAACTGGTAAGAATTTCTGTCTCTGGGATATGGGAGTGAGGAATGAGATCTTGTTTTCTCTTGTGAAGGTTTTTAACTGTTCTTACCACAAGAATGTATAAAACTATTTAAAGAAAATGAAAGAAGAAGGAAGAGGAAAAAGAAAGAGAAGGAGGAGAGGAAGAAGCAAAGCCTCAATAGATCGTTAGCTAACAAAGGTATTTTTACAGCCAAAGAGTGACTGGTGGTGATAATGGCCACTCACCCATTGAGGTATTGCTGATTCTCAGGAGGATGAGCAAGTTAGCCTGATTGAAAATGCTGCATTATTCTGGCCTTGCAGATCTGGTCAAAACTTACAAACGCACTTCCTAAAATATTTGAAATTTACTATGGAAAGGGTCCAAGACAAAGGCTGAGTTACTTTTCTTAGACTGTTGTTCAGCTGCTAAGTCATGTCCGACTCTTTGCAACCCTGTGAACTGCAGCATGCCAGGCTCCTCTGTCCTTTACAATCTCCTGGAGTTTGCTCAAACTCATGTCCATTGAGTCGGTGATGCCATCCAACCATCTCATCCTCTGCCACATCCTTTTGCCCTCAATCTTTCCCAACATTAGGGTCTTTTCCAGTGAGTTGGCTCTTTGCATCAGGTGGCCAAAGTATTGGAGCTTCAACTTTAGCATCAGTCCCTCCAATGAATATTCAGGTTGATTTCCTTTAGGATTGACTGGTTTGATCTCCTTGCTGTCCAGAGTATTCTCAAGAGTTTTCTCAGTCTTCTCCAGCACAATTCAAAAACATCCATTCTTCAGTGCTCAGCCTTCTTTGTGGTCCAACTCTCACATCTGTACATGACTACTGCAAAAACCAGTTTTAACTACATGGACCTTTGTTGACAAAGTGATATCTCTCCTCTTTAAAATGCTGTCAAGCTTTGTCATAGCTTTCCTTCCAAGGAGCAAGCATCTTTTAGTTTCATGGCTGCAGTCACCATCTGCAGTGACTTGCTATTTCATTTGTACCCTAGTTCTAGCTTATTCTGCATATGATTGTGTACTTTTACTACACTTGATCTTAGCCAAAAGGCCGAGAAGCGATTGATTGTGTACTTTTATTTACTTTTACTAAAACATGTTTTGGGGAAAAATGACATCATTTTAATATTATACATGTATTGTTCATATGTATATATGTAATATAGTATATTACATATATCATAGTGTATTATATGTCATATAGTCTATTACACTTTAATGAATAAAGCTTCATTTGGAAGGGGGCTACATCAAGTCATAGCAATTTTCATGTACAGGTATAAATGCATCAGCAAGTGCATTCCACATGTTCAGATTCACGTGCTTTCTGTTCTATTTATTGCCACATTGCCTCTATAGAGTTCTTACTAATTTATGCTTGTGTCAAAAAGGCATGAAAGTGCTTTCCCCCACATTATTCAAGGCAAAGTGTTAACAAAATATTTGGTATTTGATAATTTAACAAGGGATCAGTTCTCTCTCATTATATTTTTTACTTTATTTTCATGTTATAATAGTGAGGTTGGGTATCTTTTCATATCGTCTGTTCTATTTGTACTTCGCTTTCTGTCAGGCAATTTCTAATATCCACAATGGGTTGGCAGCCCAACACTGTATCTCACCTGAGTTTTGTCCTTATATGGATATTGGGATTCCCTGCATGGGTGTTCTGGTTTATGTTCAGTGAATATAGTTATGTTCATAGACTAAATTGTTTATGTTGTTTAAAGTAATTCAAAGCCCATTACCACTCTTTATAGCAGTGATTCACTGAAAATCAAACAGTGCAGTTAACTTCCTAAATATTACTTCACTCAAATTATTGCATACAATTTTTGCTCTTGAAAGTCTTTCTAAAACTCAGTTATACCATAATTTATTTTCAGTTAGTGAATCCTCTTAATCTTAATCATAACCCTTTGCAGAATAAACTACTGTAATGTTGTGGAAGATAACCTGTGTCATTCTGAACTTTCTCAGTGGTTTACACCAGAAAACTGACAGTCTTCTTTAATTCCTCCTCATCATCCACCCCCACATCCTGTCTAAGTTGCCTTGATTTCATTGATAACATGGAATATCCCAAATGCCCTTAAACTCTCTCCAACTTCGTGCTACTCCACTGTATACGGCAATGTGACTAACTGGCTTCCCCACTGCCATTCCTTATTCTTAATTCATCCCCCACAACTCAGTCATGCTAGTCTTTTCAGAACATAAGTTATTTCACATTCAAATGCTTTCTGTTGCACTGAGGATATGTTTATTAATTTTTGGCTTAAACTTTAAGGGTCCAATCTAACTTTCTAACTCTAAAGAGCCCCCTTTCCCTCCCTTGCTTGCTGTACACTCTAATCACACTGGGATGTTTCCCCTCTCATGTATATAAAGCTCTTTATCTTGAAAGATTTCCACTCATTCTGCCTTCAGCCTAGAACCCTCAACATCCCACTCTCTTTGTCAGGTCCTATTATAGTATACCCACTCCAGTACTCTTGCCTGGAAAATCCCGTAGACAGAGGAGCCTGGTGGGCTGCAGTCCATGGGGTCACTGTGAGTCGGGCATGACTGAGTGACTTCACTCTCACTTTTCACTTTCTCGCATTGGAGAAGGAAATGGCAACCCACTCCAGCGTTCTCGCCTGGAGAATCCCAGGGACGGGGGAGCCTGGTGGGCTGCTGTCTAAGGGGTCGCACGGAGTCAGCCTCACAACTAAGTTGACTTCACAACTGAAGTGACTTAGCAGCAGCAGCATAGTATATAGTATAGAATAGTATAGTATAGAAGAGTATAGTATAGTATAGTGTGGTGGTTTAGTTGCTATATCGTGTCTGACTCTTGTGACCCCATGGACTGTAGCCCTCCAGGCTCTCTTGTCCATGGGATTTTCCAAGCAAGAATACTGGAGTGGGTTGCCATTTCCTTCTCCAGGGGATCTTCTGGACCCAGGAATTGAATCTGGGTCTCCTGCATTGCAGGCGGATTCCTGCACTGCAGGAGGATTCTTTACCTACTGAGCTAGGAGAGAAGCCCTTACTATAGTATAGTATAATGCTATAATATACGCAGTATAATTTCTTCTGAGAAGCATTCCCTGCCTCCCTTTCTCTTTGATGTTGAGTCCTGTATTTTTCCTCCAAAGCACTTCCCACAACTAGTAATTATATATAGTTGGGGGATTTGTTTGATGTCTTTCTCTTTCATGAATGGAAGAACCAAGTTTTCTTACTGTTGCTGTTCGTAGTACAGCAACAGGTGTACTGTATAGTTGTAGAGTAAACTGTTGCTGTTTATTACAGCCCAGGTAAACAGGCACCACTATTTACATGAATAAGGTACATCAATAAACAAATGGCATGCTTTCTCTGTTCTCTTTATAATACAGTTTTATAGTGTATAAACAGTCAAACACAGTTTTTCTAAGTTGTTTTTCTATAATCCTGAAGCATGACATTTTGAAAAACCTTAATAACAAATCATTTAAGTGATTTCTTTTCGAATGAGAGAACATATTACTATATCTTAAAATGATTTTCAGCCTTAAACATAGGACAATTATACCAACATTATATATATATATATATATATATATAATGATATTTGTCATTTATGTGATTTGGAAGATGATGTCAATATCCTATCAATAAAACATTTTCTAATATTTTTTATCCAGAGTAATAGAACATACCTATTTCTCATTATTCCCAAAAGAATAGTTGGATGGCCATCAAATAAGCCTTTTTTCCCTTTCTTTTTATTCTCTAAATAATGCGGATACATTTATCATTACAGTTTGGTGTAGTTAATTATCTTTCCACTTTATATGACTTAATCAATTTGGTTTCTGATTATTCCCTTGTCTGAGTCCACAGATTAATTCATTTATTAACAAAGTCTACTAGTATTTCTAAAAGAGATATCCATCTCTGTGAAGATATGACATTTTACAGATGCTATGTCCTTGGGGTGGAAAAGAGAAATCAAAAAGAAAACAGAAAGAAAAACACTGATGTACACTCAGTGGTCAGCAAATGACATATTTACAGCCCCCCACCCCCACCCAACATACACCATTCTTTAAAAAAGAAAAAAAAATAAGTATTTTTAAATAAGTGGTGCTGGGAAAATTGGGCAGCCAAGTGTAAGAGAATAAAATCAGAACACTTTCTAACACCATACACAAACATAAACTCAAAATGGATTAAAGATCTAAATGTTAGACCAGAAACTATAAAACTCTTGGAGGAAAACATAGGCAGAACACTGTTTGACATAAATCGCAGCAAGATCCTCTATGACCCACCTCCTAGGGTAATGGAAATAAAAAATAAATAAACAAATGGGACCTAATTAAACTTAACAGCTCCTGCACAGCGACAGAAACTATGCAAGATGAAAAGGCAACCCTCAGAATGGGAGAAAATAATAGCACATGAAACAACTGACAAAGGATTAATCTCCAAAATATACAAGCAGCTCATGTAGCTGAATACCAGAGAAACAAACAAACCAAAGAGGGGGCAGAAGACTTAAACAGACACTTCTCTAAAGAAGACATAAAGATGGCTAATAATACATGGAAAGACGCTAAGACCTTAGAGGTTTTATTATTAGAGGAATGCAAAAAACTCCAATGAAGTATCATATACTGGTCAGAATGGCCACTATCAAAAAGTCTGCAAATGACAAACGCTAGCAAGGGTGTAGAGAAAAGGGAACCATCTTGCACTGTTGGCTGAGTTCATTCCCTGGGTTGGGAAGATCCCCTGGAGAAGGGAAAGGCTACCCACTCCAGTACTCTGGCCTAGAGAATTCCATGGGCTGTATAGTCCATAGTGTTGCAAAGAGTGAGACATGACTTTCACTTCACTTTGCACTGTTGGCAGGAATGCAAACTGATATAGCCACTATGGAGAACAGTATGGAGATTCTTTAAAAAAACTAGGAATAAAACTACCATATGACTCTAGTACTCTTGCCTGCAGAGTTCCATGGACAGAGGAACCTGGTAGGCTACAGTCCATGGGGTTGCAAAAAGTCAGACACGACTGAGCAACTTCTCATACACACATATGACCCAGCAATCCCACTACTGGGCATATACCCTCAGGAAAACAAAACTGAAATAGACCCATGACCACAGCATTCACTGCAGCACTATTTACAATAACTAGAACATGGAAGCCACCTAGATGGTCATCAACAGATGAAAGGATAAGGAAGCTGTGGTACATATATGCAATGGAATATTACTCAGCCACAAAAAGGGACATTTGAGTCAGTTCTAATGAGATGGATGAACCTAGAACTTATTGTACAGAGTGAAGTCAGTCAGAAAGATAAAGTATCATATATTAATTCATATATATGGAATCTAGAAAGATGGTACAGTTGATCCTTCTTGCAGGACACCAAAAGAGACAGACATAAAGAATAGAGTTTTGGTTACAGTGGGGGAGGTGGGGAGGGTAGGATCGGTTGAGAGAGCACTATTGAAACATACACATTGCCATATGTAAAACAATAGCCAGTGGAATTTTGCTCCATGATTCAGGGAACCAAGGGTTTCCCTTGTGGCTCAGCTGGTAAAGAATCTGCCTGCGATGCAGGAGACCTGGATTTGATTTCTGGGCTAGGAAGATCCCCTGGAGAAGAGAACGGCTACCCACTCCAGAATTCTGGCCTAGAGAATTCCACGGACTGTACAGTCCATGGGGTTGCAAAGAGCCATACATAACTGAGTGGCTTTCACTTTCAGGGAACTGAAAACTGGTGCTCTGAGACAACCTAGAGGGTGGGATGGGGAGGGAGGTTTAAGAGGAAGGGGACATGTGTATGCCCGTGGCTGATCCATGTTGATGCATGGCAGAAACCATCACAATATTGTAAAGCAATTATTCTCCAATTAATAGTAAAATAAAATATTTAAAAAGTATTCCAATAAAGTAATAAACTGAAAACAGGTACAAAGTCATTGGTCTTACTCTTATCCAATGTAGCAATTTCTGTGAAATGAATCGTTCAACTGCTGTTGCTCTTTGTGTTGTTAAAAATTGCTTTTGGAGATGTTATTCTTACAAATGAGTCTTTAAAGACACTCATATTTTAGGAGATGTAGCAATATTTTCTTAATTGTAAATTGCAGAATAATATGGAAGTTGATATTTCAGTACACTTTCTGTATGCATTCAGTTCAGTTCAGTTCAGTTCAGTGGCTCAGTCGTATCTGACTCTTTGCGACCCCATGAATCGCAGCACGCCAGGCCTCCCTGTCCATCACCAACTCCCAGAGTTCACTCAGACTCGCGTCCACCGAGTCAGTGATGCCATCCAGCCATCTCATCCTCTGTCGTCCCCTTCTCCTCCTGCCCCCAATCCCTCCCAGCATCAGAGTCTTTTCCAATGAGTCGACTCTTCGCATGAGGTGGCCAAAGTACTGGAGTTTCAGCTTTAGCATTTACATGCTAACAATTATAACCATTAATTTTAAATGTATTTTCACCTGAAAAATTTAACTTATCTAAAGCTATTAACTTAAACATACACAGGAAAACCTGAAGTTCAATATAAGAATATACAAAAAGTAATGACTGATCACAAAGTTTTGGAATAGACACATTATTTCTAACCATATCAGAGGTTATATCACATTTAAAAATATGTCTGTTTATATAATTTATATCATCTATATCTATCCAACTTATAATTTTTAACTATTAAGCTCTTCATGTCACAGATTTCTCACTATTAAATGATGATTATGATTCTCATATGTACTTTTGTGCAGAAAACTGAAGCTCCAACCAATACTTTGGCCACCTGATGTGAAGAACCGACTCATTGGAAAATACCTGGATGCTGGGAAAGAGGGAAGGCAGGAGCAGAAGAGGGTAGCAGAGAATGAGATGGTTGGATGGCATCACTGACTCAATGGATATGAGTTTGAGCAAACTCAGGGAGATAATGAAAGACAGGGAAGCCTGGTGTGCTGCAGTCCATGGGGTCTCAAAGAGTTGGACACGACTAAGGGACTGAACAACAACAATTTAGGCATGGCACCTAAAAGATTTGGAGTAGTGCCATGTATTTAGTAAGCTCTCACTAAAGATTTGCTATTATAGTTATTAGATGGTCAAAGAGTTCTCAAGTAAATATTGAGAGCAGAGTTTCTAAAATCAGCATCATAATTCAGAATCAACATTTTAGCCTTCTTCAAACTGTGCTTCACATAAGCACAAGAAACACGATTTTCTTCATCCCATCCAATGGCTTTCAATAATAAAGGAAACAGCATGGATTATCACACAGGAAAATGCCACAAAATCTTATGAGCGAACATGCTTTGTTGCATTTTCTCTGCTGTACCCAATGAAGGAGAATATGACAGTGTGAAAGACATTTCACACCTTGTAAACATCTTAAAGTGGATTTTACAAGGAAGCCTGTATGTTAAATCAAAGATAGTCATTTCAATCAGTAATCACTCAGTGAGCCATTCTAAACTGAAAAATTATTTTTGTGGAAAGCCCTGGTCTGACTAATGTGAGAATGAAGTAGTCCATGTTTTAAAAAAGGTGTTAACATCATAGCATGAGGAGTGAATCTTTATGTAATTAATTGTTGCCAGTGTTGATAGTAATATCCATCTATATATGCCACATTTTGGAAATCACTTATGAGCTATGGAATAAGAGCTTGAGTGTCTTTTTTTCCCCGAAACTTTAAAAAAAAAAGCTTCTTTGAGATGTAATTTACAGATACAGAATTTGTCTAAGTATATAATTCACCCAGTTTTAAAGAATTGTGCAACTATTACCATAATCTGAGTTTAGAATATCTTCATCATCCCAAAACGAAGTCCTTTATCCGTTAGCAGTTGTTTTGTAAATCCTGCTCTGCATCTCCTGGGACAATCATATCATTTTTGTCCTTTATCCTATTAGCATGTTATATTACATTGATACGTATATAGACTTTAACCAAAGTCCCATGTGTATAGTCCTATGTGGCCATTATAATCCCTTTCATGTGTTGTTACTCAGATTGCTAGTATTTTGTTGAGTTTTATGTCTATGTTGATAAAAGAATATATTTCTATAGCTCTGTTTTCTTGTGATATCTTTATCTAATTATCATTTTAGGGTGATGCTGATCTTATAATAAGTTGGAAGCGTTCTCTCATCTACATTTTGGTACGGTTTGTGAATAATTGATATTCATTTTTAAGTGTTTGGTAGAATTCACCACTGAGACCATCCGTTCTTGCATTTATTTTTCTGGGATATTCCTAAATTATGAATTCAATCAATTTACTTGTTTGTAGGTCTGTACAGATTGTCTGTTTTTTTCCTTGACTCAGTTTCAGTAGGTTTCATTTTCCTAGTAGTTTGTCTGTTCATGTATGTTGTCTATTTTGTTGATATATACTTGTTCATTATACACTTGTATGATCCTTATTTCCATAAAGTTAATTGCAATGTTTCCTCTCTCATTCCAGAATTTAGTAATTTGAGTCTTCTCACTTATTTTCTTAATCAGTCTACTCCAAATTTTGTCAACATTTTGTATCTTTTCAAAGATCCAACTTTCTATTTTGTTGATATTTTTCTGTGCCTTTCTCCTATTTGTTTCCTCTCAAATAATTATTATTTCCATTTTCTTGCTTGTTTTGTGTTTATTCTTTTTTAAAAGTTTAGTTTCTTACAGTAGGAGATTAGATTATTGATTTGAGGTCTTTCTTGTTTTTAGTATAGGAGCTAACAACTATTACTTTCCCTGTAAGCACTGATTTTTGCTGCATGCTCCAAGTTTTGAGGGCTTCCCTGGTAGGTCACTTGGTAAAGAATCCGCCGACAATGCAGGGAGACCCTGGTTTGATTCCTGGGTCAGGAAGATCCCCTGGAGACCTTCTCCAGTATTCTCGGGCTTCCCTGGTAGCTCAGTTGGTAAGGAATCCACCTACAAGGCAAGAGGCCTGGGTTCGATTTCTGGATTGGGAAAATCTTCTGGAGGAGGGCAGAGCAACCTACTCCAGTATTCTTGCCTGGAAAATCCCTATGGACAGAGGAGCCTGGCATGTTGCAGTCCACGGGGTCGGAAAGAGCTGGACATGATTGTGTGACAAAGCACAGCACAGCACATCGGTTTTGGAATGTATGTTTTCATTTTTAGTCATTTCACAGCATTTCATGATTTCTCTGTGATTTCTTCTTTGATCAATTTCCATTGGTTAATTACAAGTATCTTATTTAATTTCCAAATATTTGTAGGTTTCCTAAATATCCTATTTTATTTCTAATTAAATCATAAAACAACCTTTGTATGGTTTTAATTTTTAAAATTTATTCAGACTTTATGGCTTGACATATCTTCTCTCCTGAAGAATGCTTTCTATATACTTTAGAAAAATGTATGTCCTGCTGTTCTGAGGGTGGAGTCTTCTATAGATATCCATTAAGTCTACTTAGTTTATATTATTTTTATTTTTAAGACTTCATTTCCTTGTTGAAGTTCTGTCTAGCTGTTCTATCCATTGTCGAAAACGCAGTACTGAAACCTCTATTATTGTTGAATATCAAATAAATTACTGTTTTTTTTTTTTTTCTGGCATACCAAGTAAATTACCATTAACTATTATTTTTATATTTTGCATCTTGTTTTCTATTTTCTCCTTCTGTCAAAGTGAAAGTCACTCAGTTGTGTCTGACTCCTTGCAACCCCATGGACTGTCCATGTAATTCTCCAGGCCAGAATACAGGAGTGGGTGGCCCTTCCCTTCTCCAGGGGAATCTTCCCAATCCAGGGATCAAACCCAGGTCTCTTGCATTGATGGGTGGATTCTTTACCAGCTGGCTGAATTCAGTCCCTGGGTTGGAAAGATCCTCTGGAGAAGGGAAAGTCGACTCACTCCAATATTCTGGCCTGGAGAATTCCATGGACAGAGTCGGACACGACTGAGTGATTTTCTCATTCTGTCAGCCTTTGTAATTTTTTCACATCTTTACTATAATTTTAGCAAAAATTTCTTTGAGAATTCAAAGGTAATGTGCAAGATCAATCTAATTATCTTTACCACAGATTCTTCACCTGAGTGGCCACTCATTCAGAGTATATTTACTGCCACGTGTTGAGCTGGGGATATAATGATGAATATGGCATTCCACTGTCATGAGAGTCTAGGAGAAATAAGTTTATGGAACTAATAGCTAAATATTTAGTATAGCTATTATTATTACTATCAGTAATTAATAGTTTCAGGGGGTAATAAAATCATCATCTGTGAGCTAAGGTTGGCTCAATGTGCTTTCATACCCAGGCCAGATAATATAGTGGATAACATCATACTCTCACTAATGAAAATGAAACTGTGGTAAAGTTACTTAAACCCTCTTTGCCTCAAGTTTCAATCAATAATAGTGCTTATATTATATGGTTATTATAAAGATTACACGAGACACAAGAGTTTGACCCCTGGATTGGTAAGATCCCCTGGACAAGGAAATGGCAACCCACTCCAGTATTCTTGCCTGAAGAATCCCATGGACAGAGGAGCCTGGCAGGCTACAGTTCACGGGGTCACAAAGAAGAGGAACAACAGAGCAACTTAGCACATACACACAGCTATCTGAAAACAGCTCAAAATTAGAAACCAAAAGCACATAATACATGTTCACCAAAATAAAACAAAGCAAATAAACAACAAAAAAACTATAGTTTCTTTACTGTTATTGTTTGGTAAGCCATTACACAGTATCATGTAAGGTAGCAGAGCCCATGCTATTTCCTAGATGGAGACAATACTTTTCAGTATTAATCTCAATAATGCAGTTGATCCTGTGTTTTAAAAGACTATTAAAAATTCAATTTTTCTTACTCTTTCCATTTATTGGGTGCTTACTTACATATATTCAGTATTTTGCTTACATGCTAATAGACAGGTATGATTTTCATTTTGCTAAATGAGAAACTGAAGCCTACAGAAGTTATGCTGCTGAATCAATGATCACAAATAGCAGAAAGAATATGCACTCTTGACACTGAGAGAATCAACCACAGATGCTCTCCTAATAAAAACCTGCATACACTCATAATGACATTTTACTTAGTCTGAAGGAAGTATTCTTTCTTATTTAGTCACTTATTGGTAAAGATAACAACAAGCAAAAATCATCAACATTGAGGGAAAGCTAAGATTGTAGGAAAAGCATCTAATTCAAAAAAGACCCAAAGGAAAACTTGTTAGAAAAAGATAAAAGAAACTATAATTAGAATTTTCACTTACAGTGAATATTTTTAGAAATAGATTAGATTGCTGTATAAAATATCAGAAATTTCTTGGATAATAAAATCTATTTATAAAATTAAAGCAAAAATTAAAGGGCCGAAGGGGAGATTGAATCAAGTTGAAAATCAAATTAATAAGCTATGAAATTGAGCTGAAGTCTTCTCTCAGAATGCAGTAATAATGATAATTACAAGCAAAAGATTAAGAAATAGATATTGTATTTAACTTGATAAAAGTTATTATTCAGAATTCCACAAACTATCATACATATTGTATAAACTTTTCCATTAAATTCAGGAGTAATCAAAAATGCTATCAGCACTATATCACTGAAATAGACAATTAAGATGATGCCCAAAGATGGGAAAAAAACAAAGGAGGAGGCAAAACATTGACTGTTAGTGTTAAATTGTCTGCCTAGAGATTTTAAGGTAATTAACTGAAAAACTTGTAGGACTTCAGTTTAGTAAAGTGGTCCCATATTGGATCAACATGTACAAATTAATAATTTCCTCTGATAGAGCAAAACTAATTGAACAATGTAACGAAACATAATCCCACTCACAATAGCAATCAGTTCAGTTCAGTTCAGTCGCTCAGTTGTATCTGACTCGTTGCGACCCCAGGCAGTACGCCAGGCCTCCCTGTCCATCACCAACTCCCGGAGTTTACCAAACTCATGTCCATTGAGTCAGTGATGCCATCCAACCACTCATCCTCTGTTGTCCCCTTCTCCTCCCACTATCAATCTTTCCCAGAATCAGGGTCTTTCAAATGAGTCAGCTCTTTGCATCAAGTGGCCAAAATATTGGAGTTTCAGCTTCAGCATCAGTCCTTTCAGTGAACACTCAGGACTGATCTCCTTTAGGATGGACTGGTTGGATCTCCTTGCAGTCCAAGGGACTCTCAAGAGTCTTCTAAAATACCACAGTTCAAAAGAATCAGTTCTTCGGTGCTCAGCTTTCTTTACAGTCCAACTCTAACATCCATACATGACTACTGGAAAAACCATAGTCTTGACTAGACAGATTTTTGTTGGCAAAGTAATGTCTCTGCTTTTTAATTT
The DNA here is from genome assembly GCF_014754425.2 of Oryx dammah. Classification (NCBI taxonomy): domain Eukaryota; kingdom Metazoa; phylum Chordata; class Mammalia; order Artiodactyla; family Bovidae; genus Oryx; species Oryx dammah. The sequence continues at coordinate 17,036,405 of NW_024070191.1, forward strand.
GCTGTCTAGGTTGGTCATAACTTTTCTTCCAAGGAGCAAATGTCTTTTAATTTCATGGCTTCAATCATCATCTGCAGTGATTTTGGAACCCAAAAAGTAAAGTCTGCCACTGTTTCCCCATCTGTTTGCCATGAAGTGATGGGACCGGATGCCATGATCTTCGTTTTCTGAATGTTGAGTTTTAAGCCAACTTTTTCACTCTCCTCTTTCACTTTCACCAAGAGGCTTTTTAGTTCTTCTTCACTTTCTGCCATAAGGGTGGTGTCATCTGCATATCTGAGGTTATTGATATTTCTCCCGGCAACCTTGATTCCAGCTGTGTTTCTTCTAGTCCAGCGTTTCTCATGATGTACTCTGCATATAAGTTAAATAAGCAGGGTGACAATATACAGCCTTGATGTACTCCTTTTCCTATTGGGAACCAGTCTGTTGTTCCATGTCCAGTTCTAGCTGTTGCTTCCTGACCTGCATATAGGTTTCTCAAGAGGCAGGTCAGGTGGTCTGGTATTCCCATCTCTTTCAGAATTTTCCACAGTTTATTGTGAATCACACAGTCAAAGGCTTTGGCATAGTCAATAAAGCAGAAGTAGATATTTTTCTGGAACTCTCTTGCTTTTTCCATGATCCAGCGGATGTGGGCAATTTGGTCCCTGGTCCCTCTGCCTTTTCTAAATCCAGCTTGAACATCTGGCATTTTACAGTTCACATATTGCTGAAGCATGGTTTGGAGAAATTTTGAGCATTACTTTGCTAGCGTGTGAGATGAGTGCAATCGTGCGGTAGTTTAAGCATTCTTTGGCATTGCCTTTCTTTGGGATTGGAATGAAAACTGACCTTTTCCAGTCCTGTGGCCACTGCTGAGTTTTCCAAATTTGCTGGCATGTTGAGTGCAGCACTTTCACAGCATTGTCTTCTAGGATTTGAAATAGCCCAACTGGAATTCCATCACTTTCACTAGCTTTATTTGTAGTGATGCTTCCTAAGGCCCACTTGACTTCACATTCCAGGATGTCTGGCTCTAGGTGAGTGATCACACCATCGTGATTATCTGGGTCATGAAGCTCTTTTTTGTACAGTTCTTCTGTGTATTCTTGCCAGCTCTTCTTAATATCTTCTGCTTCTGTTAGGTCCATACCATTTCTGTCCTTTTGTGCCCATCTTTGCATGAAATAGTCCCTTGGTATCTCTAAATTTTTTGAAGAGATCTCTGGTCTTTTCCATTCTATTGTTTTCCTCTATTTCTTTGCATTGATCGCTGAGGAAGGCTTTCTTATCTCTCCTTGCTATTCTTTGGAACTCTGCATTCAAATGGGTATATCTTTCCTTTTCTCCTTTGCTTTTCACTTCTCTTCTTTTCACAGCTATTTGTAAGGCCTCCTCAGACAGCCATTTTGCTTTTTTGCATTTCTTTTTCTTGGGGATGGTCTTGATCCCTATCACCTGTACAATGTCACGAACCTCCATTCATAGTTCATCAGGCACTGTATCTATCAGATCTAGACCCTTAAATCTATTTCTCACTTCCACTGTATAATCATAAGGGTTTGATTTAGGTCATATCTGAATGGTCTATTGGTTTTCCCTACTTTCTTCAATTTAAATCTGAATTTGGCAATAAGGAATTCATGATCTAGCAATCAAGATTCCTAAAAAATAAAAAAAGGAAGGGGACACTAAGCCTAACATAACATAAGCCAGACAAAAAAAGAAAAGTATGAATACCATAAAAATATTAAAATCATAAAAATCTACCAAAAGACATTTTCAAATACTTGAATAAATGGATAAACAGAAAATTTTTTGGTTGAGAGGAAACTGTCAAATGTCTACAAATTAAAATATAAATTTAGTGCAAAACCCCATTGCAGTCCCAACAGGATATTTTATGGAACTTGACATGCTGATTGTAGTATTATTCTGAAAAGTCAAAAGAACTAATAATTTTTAAAACAGTCCAGTGAGTGAGTGAGTGATGACCCTGTATGTTAGATTATAATCCAGTAACTGAAGCAATCAACTTAGATACAGGAATATGCAAATAGATCAACACAACTGAATTTAAAAGTAGAGAGACACAACATATATGAGACTTTTATATTTAAAAGTTTTTGAGAATTGTGTCAAGTCCCTGAAATTGCTCTGCATTGGTAATTCAAAAATCAAATAGGTGGAAGTGCCTATTATTGGGAAGCCATGGAACTAAAATTTAATGAGTGTTAATCTTTTTGTTGACACAGTGCTAATGACCCTGGATAAGTCATATAACTTCATAGTCTAACAGTGTTAATGAAAAATAAGAATAATTTAAAAGTCTTCCTCCCCACCCAGTCTTTAATGTTTGAGGGAGAATCAAATAAAATCAGCTATATAAAAATCTTCCACAATTCATAAAATAATATATGGATGCAATACTCTTTGGACCAGAATTTTTTTTTTTTTATGTAGGCAGAGGACAACTAGGAATTACATACAAAACAGTAATTATTGGGAGAATAGAACTTTGGAATTTATAAGGTAAAAGTCATTAAATCATTGCAAATTTCCAAATCCACAAACAGCACTCTGAGATAAACTTTCTACAATAAAACGCAAGTTATGCAAAATTTGAGAGAGGAGAAGGAAAAAGTCAAGAGTTAAGTTTTAGATATGCTAAGATTGAGGCTTCTTTGGGATAGCCAGTTAAAATGTTGAGTGAACAACTAACTATCCAACTATGGAGTTTGTAAGGGAGGCACAGTTTGAAGGCATAAAATTTGGAATTCATCAGTCAGAAGTCATATTGGAAGCCATGAGATCATCACATAGTGAGAACCAACAGAAAAGGGAAGATATTGGAGGAGAGAAGTAAAAAGTTAGACGTTTGGATAAGCCAGAAAGGAAGACTGAAAATAAATAGCCAAACAGGATGCAGGAAAACAAAAAGATGCAGATCTTATGAAGGCAAGTTAAAAAAAAGTTGCAACACAAGAAAGCAATCAGTTGCATAAAATCCTGCTGATAAGTAAGATGAAGATTGAAAACTGATCACTGACTTTAGCAATGGGACAGTTATCGCTGATCTTGATTACAGTTTTGGTGGAGCGAAGAGCATATTCAGCTGATCGTAGGCTTCAGGGAGAATAAAAGGAAAGGGATTTCAAACAGACAGCTGGGCTTTAAAGGTAGCAGAGGAATGGAAAATAGCTAAATGAAAATATGGAATAAAGGGAAAATGTTTGTCTTTATAATGGAAGAATTTGTCTTACTTGCTGATACAGAAGGATTCAGGAGAGAGAAAGAAGATTCAATTTTAGAAGGAACAATTACTGAAGTAAGTTTTTTGAGTAGGTGAGAATTCAGGAATCTAACAGATAAGTGGAAAAGTTGGCTTAGATAAAATTACATTGGATATTCTGAGTTCCAAATTCTAATATGTAGAGCTATCCTACTTCTTTCTGGTCAGGAACTGAACAATGGAGGAGGAAAAACTAGACTTTTCACAAATTACAAATTCCTATGTACCTAAATGTATTTGCTTTACATTGAATTTCTAGCTGAGACGGTTACAGCTCTGATATCCCAATGATCTGTGAAGTTTATCAATCTACATACAAGAATATCAAGCTGTCAGATTATATGTATTTGTTGCAAGTATCTTCTTTGCCAGGTTAGTAGCTCGGCATATTTGACTATGTGACGCAATTAAATTTCAAGGTGACTCACCTAATCTAGGAATATTTTCAAAGTTCCTATTTCTTGACAAAAAGAAAAAAAACAAATTCTGAAATCTCAATTTGATAAACTCTGTAAATAAATACCATCAGTTAAAATATTTGTTTATATCTGTAACATCATAGTAAATAATTCATTTCACATAGGATACCCATGCTAGATTAAAAAGCAGAGACATTACTTTGCCATCAAAGGTCTGTCTGGTCAAAGCTATGGTTTTGCCAATAGTCATGTATGGATGTGAGAGTTGGACTATAAAGAAAGCTGAGCACTGAAGAATTGATGCTTTTGAACTATGGTGTTAGAGAAGACTGTTGAGAGTCCCTTGGACTGCAAGGAGATCAAACCAGTCCATCCTAAAGGAAATCAGTCTTGAATATTCATTGGAAGGACTGATGCTGAAGCTGCAACTCCAATACTTTGGCCACCTGATGCGAAGAACTGACTCATTGGAAAAGACCCTGATGTTGGGAAAGATTGAAGACAAGAGGAGAAGGGGACAACAGAAGATGAGATGGTTGGATGGCATGACCTACTTGATGGACCTGAGTTTGAGCAAGCTCCGAGAGTTGGTGATGGACAGGGAGGCCTGGTGTGCTGCAGTCCATGGGGTTGCAAAGAGTCAAACACAACTGAGTAACTGAACTGAACTGAACTGATCCATGCTAGAAGGTATTAATATTTGATCCCTTAAATCTATAAAACTGAGAGTATGTTTCTTGATATAATGCTTTATAATGTATTCAAAATTATAAAATTCAGTTTGATTACATTTTTAACTTTTTAAATACATACCCAAATAAAAACAAAGAATTGCTACAATGATATCACATAAAAAGGTAAGAATTTTGATGGAAGGAAAGCATTTACCAGCTTCCAGGGTGGCACTGTAGTAAAGAATCCACTTGGCCAATGCAGGAGACACAATGACATGGGTTTGATCCCTGGGTTGGGAAGATTCCTTGGAGAAGGAAATGGCAACCTGCTCCACTGTTCTTGCCTGGAAAATTCCATGGATGGAGAAGCCTGGCAGGCTACAGTCCATGGGGTCACAAAGAGTCAGATGCAACTGAGCACTCGGTTAATAGTACTTGTATTCTGACTCCAAATTGATCAGTGCCACAATGTCATTAATTTAAAACAAGGGGAAAGTGACATATTCTATCTTCTAGTCACTATTACTGCATACCAAATTACCCCAAGATTGAGAAGCTTAACACAACAAGCAGTTTTATAATATCATTCAGATTGGGGTGATTCTTTTTGCGGATAGCCTCGCCTGAGACCACCTGGTGGAACTTAGCTGGTGGATAGGATGGTCTAGAGGGTTCAAGACAGCTTCACTCAAATGTCTTGGTAGAGATAGTTGGAATACTGAGCCCAGAGGGAGATTTTCAATTGGAATACATACACGTGCTCTCTCCCGCCTATGATCTCGGGGCAGTTGGACATGCTACACAACACCTGATTTTCCTCACAGTGAGCTTTCCCAGGGAAGCAGGAGGAAATGGCTTGGCTTTTAAAAGCAACTTCAGAGTTCACCTAATGTGACTTTGGCTGTGTTATGTTGGTTGAAGCAGTGGCTGGCCCACTCAGATTCAAGGGCAGGGAATGTAGACTTCCAGCTCTCAATGGGAAGAATGTCAATGAGTGGATGGCCCTTCAAAAAGAATCCATGACAAACCATCCTCAGAGATCATCAAATTGATTAATTGAATACTTACAGTTTAAAATTGGCTTCAACTTCAGAGAATTTTCAGAAAACTGGTGGGACATAATTTCAATGAGTAAAAATTATGAAGTTAGTTTCAACCTCCTAGAATAATTCTGAAAATAATTTTATGAAACCAGGGATATATCTTTCCTTCATAGGAATACTAGAATGATCCACACAACCTCATGACCCTATGGAAAAGACGTAAGATGGATACTAGTACAATCAGGTAGGGTAGTAGTAGGTGCCTCAAGATTTGCTGAGTCCAGAGGGCATTCCAGAGGCATAGAAAACTTATGTATCACTGCCACAAACTTGGAGTGGATTGTAAAGATGTTGAAAATATAATCCAAGTTCAAATCATACTTAATAGAACAGAACTTCTCAGAATACTTCCTGAAAATACTTGTCCAGCTGGATGCTCTGTTAATAATAGGTTTCCATATTCAATACATTTGGATTTCAGAGAGTAATATTGGCTTTCAGAGAGTAATATTGGCTTTCAGAGAGTACGAATTAAAGATACTGTTAAATTTAAAGTACAAAAATATTTTTTACTTTATGTTTTCTGACCATGAATCCACATTTTTGCCCCTCTTTTGTAAAATTATTCACTTTCTAGGAAATGAGCATGCAAAATTAAAACAAAGAAAACAGAATTTAAAAATAGCAAACCAATACAGAATTGTAAAGTAAAATAAAAAATAAATTAAAAAAAATAAAAATAGCATCACGATTATAACTACTAACTAAGGGCATGTATATAGCTTAGAAGAAGTGAAAAAGGTAAGGAACAGAATTGGCAGGAGATTCAATATGAGTACTAGGTTGTGAAGTACAATACTTGTTGCAATTTATTAGAAATATAAATCCATTAGAGATGAGTTAAGATCATTGATCTGTAACATATTGGATAGAGAATTCCTAGAGCAGCTTAATTTTGGATTCTTCTTTATAAAAAGGATGTTAAGAAAGAGATTCAAATTTATAGAAGAATTTCGCTGATGAGAGTATTTAATCCACGTCACTTGAGAAATGTTATAAAGATGAAATAGAATGCCTCAAAGGGAATCGATCCCCACTCACAGGAAGCTTCTATCAGTTGGTTGACACTGTCATTGGGCCCAGTACATGGATTAAAATATGAGAGGTGTATATAAAATTGCATAGAGATATCAGCTCAACATTTACAAAACTTGCCAATGCTGTTTCTCACTTTATCTCTTTTGACATACTCTTCTTTATTAAGCCCTATTTCCTATTTCCAACATTACCAAGCATTGTCCCTTGGCTTGCTTCATTTCACTTAAGACATCCTTGCTTCCTTTTCATTCGTATTTTGACCCACAGTTCACTTGGGGCATGACTTTTTTGACTCTCCCCTAGGTCCTTTGCACCACTGCTACAAGCAGGAGGCACTCTCATCTCCAACTCCTTCCCCAGCCTTGTAGAAATAACTGTACGTTCCACTTAGCAACTTCACTGTTGCTAAGTAGTGTTTAGTGAAATTCTAGAATCTGACAACATTTTGAAAAGATTGTTCTTGAATGTCCTTTCCATTTCATATTCAAAAATATCTTCAGTGAATTGAACTTGACACTAACTTCAATGTCTTCTCTACATCTTTCTCCTATGAGCCAGATCGACCCTCCTTAGCAAATATGTCAAAGATGCCAGCAGCTGACAACAACTTTGAACATTATATGCATCCCCAAATCTCAGAAACTTCTGTAGGACTTCTTAAATGGTAAATAATTAGGCAAAAGCATAAACTCAAATAAGACTGTTGTTGATAGAGCAGCTTCTCAGGAAGCCAAATTGTTTGGAAACAAGTGAGAAAATGTTAGAAATTTTTGTCTCCGGGTGTCACTCTATCCATTTGGATTTATAAAGATGGAGAGGCAAAGACGAAGGGGTAACCTTACTTGGGAAGTTTGACATCCCAGACATTCGTGAAATCACCTTTGATGCTAATGTGGATGGCATCCTTAAAGTACTCATGGTGGATGAGAGGATAGGAACTGTAGACAGAATTATAACCACCACTGACCAAAGCTGCTTAAGCAAGGACGATACTGAGCACCTAGTCGAGGAGGCTGAGAATTACAGCCACTGCAGTTGAGAAGCAGAGATAAGATATGCCTTCAAAGACTTCAGTTGAATTATATACACTCAATATCAAGGCCACAGGAAAAGATGAGAAACTTCAAGGGAAGATTAATGGCAAGAATCAGCAAAAGATGTTTGACAAGTACTCTAAATTATCTGCTGGCTGGACAAAGTCAGACTTCAGGGAAAGATGAATTTAAACATCAGACAATGACCTGGTAAACAAAGGTCCGCAAAATCTTCATTATCAAGCAGTTTCAACTTTAGGAAGGATGTCTGTCAGCTTCCTGGGAGACCAAATTCCTTCTAAAGATACCTCCTTTGGGCTTACAAATGCTAATGACTGGTTTTCCACTTAGTCAAGATCGCTTGAAAACCCAAATTTTAGCATCATGGAACTTCATTCATGGAAGTTAAATCATATTTAATACATAAACCACGCATTAAAGTTACTGGGCTTTCTCAGTACTTGATAGTACACATGAAGAAAGTTAATATCATTGTGTTTTATCAGTGTTTGTGTAAAACACATAGAGAAAATTCATGTGTTAAATAATCATTTAAATAGTTACATAGACAAAATAAATAATTAAATTCATGCTTTAAATAATGCTGCACCTAAATGTATGTCTTTACACAAATACTAATAAAGTACACTGGTACATAGATAAATGTGAATATTTATATACATCTCCTATAGTGTGGATAGTAGTGCTGGGAAAGAGGAAATTAGGGAGAGAAAAGATGGGTGTACCTGGCCTTTCGTATAACAGATGTTTCCAGGGATCTTAGAAGGATAAATGCTTCTTCAAGGCACTCCTAAAACATAATTTAATTTTTCAGAACATAAATTACAGGGAATAAGTTATTAGAGTTAATCCAAGCTATATAGCTGTCTAAAAACTACAATGATGAATGAGTATAAAGTTTATTCTTTTTAAATACTAAGGAATATAAGTATGCATACTATTTTAACACTTTTAGTCTTCATAACAACCTTGAGAGTTGGCTACAGTTATTTTATAGATGAACACAATGAGACACAGAGAAATTAGAGTACTTGATCAAAGTTACATAGCTAAGAAGTATTTCTTTTAGAGCATAAAATCAGGAAGTTTCATTTCAAACTTCATGTTCCTAACTAACTTCTCCATTGTCTCCCTTTGGATCATAAAATATCTAAAAACAGTGGTATATATCTATAGTCAACAGTCTGTTATTTAATGTGATGATGAGTATTGCGTTTACATAGCATTAACTGGTTCCAAATAGGAAAAGGAGTACGTCAAGGCTGTATGTATATTGTCACCCTGCTTATTTAACTTCTATGCCGAGTACATCATGAGAAACACTGGGCTGGAAGAAGCACAAACTGGAATCAAGATTGCTGGGAGAAATATCAATAACCTCAGACATGCAGATGACACCACTCCTATGCCAGAAAGCGAAGTAGAACGAAAGAGCCTCTTGATGAAAGTGAAAGAGGGGAGTGAAAAAGTTGGCTGAAAGCTCAACATTCAGAAAACTAAGATCATGGCATCTGGTCCTATCACTTCATGGGAAATAGATGGGGAAACTGGAAACAGTGGATGACTTTTGGGTTCCAAAATCACTGCAGATGGTGACTACAGCCATGAAATTAAAAGACACTCCTTGGAAGACAAGTTATGACCAACCTAGAGAGCATATTAAAAAGCAGAGACATTACTTTGCCAAAAAAGGTCCATCTAGTCAAGACTATGGTTTTTCCAGTAGTCATGTATGGATTTGAGAGTTGGACTATAAAGAAAGATGAGCACTAAAGAACAGATGGTTTTGAACTGTGGTGTTAGAGAAGACTCTTGAGAGTCCCTTGGAATGCAAAGAGATCCAACCAGTCCATTCTAAAGAAATCAGTCCTGAGTGTTGGAAGGACCAATGTTGAAGATGAAACTCCAATACTTTAGCCACCTGATGCGAAGAATTGACTCATTTGAAAAGACCCTGATGCTCAGAAAGACTGAAGGCAGGAGGAGAAGGAGATGACAGAGAATGAGATGGTTGGATGGCATCACCAACTCAAAGGACATGAGTTTGAGTAAACTCTGAGAGTTGGTGATGGACAGGGAGGCCTGGCATGCTGCAGTCCATGGAGTTGCAGAGAGTTGGATATGACCATCACCAAATCCCAGAGGTTGCTCAAACTCATGTCCATCGAGTCAGTGATGCCATCCAACCATCTCATCCTCTGTCATGCCCTTCTCCTCCTGCCTTCAATCTTTCCCAGCATCAGGGTTTTTTCAAATGAGTCAGTTCTTCGTATCAGGTGGCCAAAGTATTGGAGTTTCAGCTTCAGCATCAGTCCTTCCAAATGAATATTCAGGACTGATTTCCTCTAGAGAGACTTGAGGGATAGACTAAATTGAACGCTCTCATCTTTTTTCCCCAGCATGTCCTACATTAGGCACAGAAGTAAAATACAAATTATTAAATAAGACTCTCACTGATATTTGAAAAGACCCTCACTGATATTTGAAAAGACCCTC
>NW_024070191.1:17046473-17104539 GCF_014754425.2 Oryx dammah
CTCACTGATATTTGAAAAGACCCTCACTGATATTTGAAAAGACCCTCACTGATATTTGAAAAGGCACATTTATTATTATTATTGGTATGGTATAATATCACAGCATCATTAAAGATATTACCTTGAATGCAATGTTTGGAAAATCTTTAACAGATAATCAGTGTTGAGGATAGGTCCCTGACCAGCAAAGCTGTTTTTTGTATGAGATTTGTAATTGAGCTTTGGACAACTTGTATTCATTGAACAAGCCAGCTCAGCTACTGATCTAGGTTCCTGTTAATGCTTTTAAATAATACCAGGAATACACTGCACTCCAATGGTAATACAATATGTACAATGAAAATCATGTATCTTTTTTATCACATTGAGATTAAGAAGCTGTTAAAAATTTGTCAAGAAAAGTGACTTTCATACCTAACATCTTACTTTAAGTTTTCTTTCCTTCTTATATTCCTTGATGTGAGCTTAAAATGGAAAGATATTTGTAATACACAGTTCATAAAGGTCCCTAAAAAAGTCAAAATATTACTTCTTGCAATGGGACTATTTCCTGGTAAAGCATGAGAAACTAAATAAAATTATTAGATAAAACTGTTCACTGAAAATATCAGTTTCCAACAAGATGAAAGTCCTCTGGCTTAAAAGATGATAATGGTTGCTAGAACTGTAGGAAATCAAATGTATGTATGCAATTTAAATGTAAATCAGACACATACTTTGGTCCTGTCCAGCAATGCAGATCTTATGAAAAGCATGTCACTTAGTTTAAAGAAAATACACCAGATATGGCAATTGCTGAAAGCAGCCAAACATTTGCCTGTAGACTTTTTAGAATCTATTAATTTTGAAATCTTTTCAGTAAGGAAGATGGGGAGTAGTATCAGTATTAAAGCTAAAGAGGATTTTCTTAACAAGTGACAAATCCATTACTTTCAGTTGACAGGATTACTTCCCTGAGTATGGCAATTAATGTATTTGAAGTTATGACAGACAGAATGTATAATATGTTCTTTAAAGAATAAGAAGTTTGGAATAATCATAATAGGGCACAGGATTCATATTAAATTTTTGAAGAATGAAATTGCTATCATGACCTGCTTTTGAGGGTTATTCTCTTTCACTCATAACAATTTACTTGCCATTTATATATATTTAAATATTATAAAATCATCTGTATTTGAAAAAAAAAAACTTGTTTATTTATTTGATCAGGTCTTGCTTCTTTCTATATAGCTTCTTTTGTACATACTATGTTTATTCATTTTCTTTTCATTTCTTTCCAGATGATTTTATTTTTACTAAGAACTTAGAAATGTACAATTGAAATTACTTGAGTAATTAGATAATGATATATGAAATAATTTTTATAAAAAATAATATTACAATTGTATTATCATTAGCCTTCAAAATAATTCCAAAGGAGCTCTTTTCTCATATTATAAAAACATTTATATAAGGATTATGTCTATTTATTGCCAAAATAACATTTTACAATATAATGCTGTGTTTACTAAAATCTAATCCATATCTAGAATATATATTTTGTTTTCAAGCAATGGCACAGTATACATCATAGCATGGTGCTGGTAAAGAGAAATGATTCCTTTTGATTTTGCTAAGAATAATTTATTTTAGAAGTTTAGGAGACAGTGTCTTTGGTCCCAATAGTCTATCTTGAAATTTTAAATATTAGTCAAAATTACAATGAGAATTAAACTGTGGTCGTGGATGGTTTTAAGTAGAACTGGACAGATAATTACCCTGCTATGTAAAGGGAATGTGTTTATGGGATATATTATTTAAAATCATATTCTAAAACCGTAGAGAAGTAAATATGATAATCTGTGATGTTCTTTTTCAAAAATTAATGTTATATATCTTTTAATAACCTATAATGGAAAATCATTTCAAAAATTAGGGAAATCCCATGGACGGAGGAGCCTGGTAGGCTACAGTCCATGGGGTCACTAAGAGTCAGATGTGACTGAGTGACTTCACTTTCCCTTTTCACTTTCATGCACTGGAGAAGGAAATGGCAACCCACTCCAGTGTTCTTGCCTGGAGAATCCCAGGGACGGGGGAGCCTGGTGGGCTGCCGTCTATGGGGTCACACAGAGTCAGACACGACTGAAGTGACTTTGCAGCGGCATATGTATAACTGAATTACCTTGCTGTGTACCTGAAACATTGCAAGTCAACAATACTTCAATAAAATATATATATTAAAATTAATGTAATTTAAATAAAAAATCAACAGGTAATGTTGTTTTAATGACTTTTTAAATATTTATGTAGTTATTCATAATTATATTTTAATGACCGTTTACCCTTTTATACTTACAAAAGGCTCTATTAAAAATGAGACTATTTTGATAGTGAAATTACTACTTTTGAGAAAAATAGTGAAATCCAGTGAAATACAATAAAATGGCAAATTGATCTTTAAGGATGTTATTTTAAAGAACAAAACAAACGGAATTAATGAAAATGAATTTTTTATTTCTAAACTTTACTGTGTTGTGCTTAGTCACTCAGTTGTGTTCAACTCTGTGACCCCATGGACTGTAGCCCACCAGGCTCCTCTGTCCATGGGATTCTCCAGGGGGCAAGAATATTGGAGTAGGTTGCCATGCCCTCCTCCAGGGGATCTTCCTGACCTAGGGATCGAACCTGGGTCTCCTGCATGGCAGGCAGATTCTTTACCATCTGAGTCACCAGAGAAGTCCCTAAATTTTACTAGTATTTTAGTTTTGCTGGTACATATACATTTTAGGAAAAAGAGTTAATCTAGGATTTAGAGGTTAGTATTTTAAATCTTTTTTTTTATTAAGGTAAAATATACTTATTTTGTGTGCATAGATCTTGAGTGTACATTTCAGTGAGTTTTGGTAATTATATAAACTCATGAAACCACCATCCCAATCAAGAGATAGAGCAGTTTGATCACCTCAGAACATCCTTCAAATCTGTCTCTTCAATTTCCAAGGCACAAAGGCAACCACTGTTTTGGTTTCTGTCATCACACATTTGTTTTGCTTATTTCTATCTTTATTCAAGTAGTATTAAGAATTTAACACTGTAATTTTTAAAAGTCACTCTTATTGTGCCATTTTTCAGTATTCTTAAATAGTATCTCACTATATGAAAATATAATTTTTAAGAAATCATTCTCCTGTTTTGGGGGTATTAGGTCAGTTCCTTTTTTTTTTTTCACATTTTATGAATAGAGATGCAACAAACCATCTTGAATATGTCTTTAACTGAGGGTCAGTATCTAGAAATGGATCATAGAGTAGATACAGACTTAGCTGTATATGAAACGGCCAGTTCTTAGGAGTCATTATACCATGTGAAACTTTAACCAGGAAGGTGTGAGAGTTACTGTGGCTCTGCATCCTCACAAACTTTTAGGTTTTGGACTTATTACATTTTAGTCATGCTAGTGCATAGGAAATAAGAAACCTGCAGGTTTTCTGGTTAGAAGTTATTAGAGCAGCTTCTGGGTTAGCATGGTCAACAGGTAGTATTTCATGAAGTGAAATGAAGTCCCTCAGTCGTATCCAACTCTTTGCGACCCCATGGACTGTAGCCTACCAGGCTCCTCTGTCCATGGGATTTTCCAGGCAATAGTACTGGAGTGGATTGCCATTTCCTTCTCCAGGGTATCTTCCAGACCCAGGGATCGAACCCAGGTCTCCCACATTGTAGACAGACGCTTTACCGTCTGGACCCCACACGGGCTTCCCTGGAGGCTCAATGGGCAAAAGAATTTGCCTGCAATGCAGGAGACCAGGTTTTATCCATGGGTTGGAAAGATCCTCTGGAGAAGGAAATGGCAGCCCACTCCAGTATTCTTGCCTAAAGAATCCCATGGACAGAAGATTTCTATGGGCTACAGGACGTGGGGTTGAAAGAGTTGGACACGACTTAGCAACTGAACCACAACATTATACGATTTATAAACTAAAGTTATTATTGTACTTAAAAAATATATTATAAATACTTTATGAATATTTAAAATTCAAAGTATAATTTTAAAACAAGCACACAGCACATAAAGACATTTTGAGGAAGATATTTAGCAATAAAAGTATAACAATAGTTCTAAAAACTGTAGTAGAATTCTATCTTGATTTTGAGGAAATTTCCATGAAGTATGGCTTTGATAGGGCTCAACTATGGAATAATTCTGAATTATACACAATTAGTCTCTTGCAATGGAACATGCGAAATAAGCCAGTATCAGAGAATCCAGCATTCAGAGCAAAAAAATATCCTTGGTCCAGGAGAAGTTCTTGGTAGACATCAAGAATGAAGCAGGGAAAGATCTATCTAGCATCCTGAACTTGGGTCTAGATCTAAGGTGCTGAATCCAGAAGATCAAGTGAACCATGAACATGGTACCAGATGTGAGCAGTTGGCTAATAACTGGTTCTGCATAACTCAATCCCCCCACCCCCCACTGCCCCAAGAATAAGTACAGGGAAAATAAATCAACTTTGCAGACTTTGCCAATATTATAGAACAAAATTAAGTTGTATTTCTTTTAAGGCTCAGCTAAATGAATATATTTAAAATATATTTACTATAAAAGGAGGAGGAGGAGGGTTGGAGAGGGAGGAGGGGAAGAGGGATGGGAGAAAGAAAAAGAATTTGAAACCATTTGCTGTGAATTTCAAAACCTGCAAAAAGACAAACTTTCTAAGTAACACAGGCATCTCTGGTGGCTCAGAGGGTAAAGAGTCTGCCTGCAATGTGGGAGACCTGGGTTTGATCCCTGGGGAAAATCCCTTGAAGAAGGAAATGGCAACCCACTCTAGAATTCTTACCTGGAGAATTCCATGGACAGAGGAGCCTGGTGGGCAACAGTCCATAGGGTTGCAAAGAGTCAGACAAGACTTAGAGACTAAAACAACATTTGTTCCTATCACTGCTGCATAGTATGCATAACATACTAATCTTTAGTAGGAAACTGAAGCAGCTGTTAACCACCTTTGGAATGGATCTCTTCTTTTTTTTTTTTCCCTGGAAGCTAACTCTCTCATCCTTAACTTACAAAGTAGCTTGACTATTCCTAAAAATCTAAAGCGTTTTGCCTGGGGCTAAAAGCTCACTTCTAAGAGACAGAAAAAGACCACTTCTCAGTAATTCCTGAGTTTAAATCATATTTAAAACTATTGTTCTTTTGCAGACAGCAGGAGTTTAAAAGTGAGAAAATTGTATTTGCAAAATAATAAATACAATATTATATTCAAAAGACTCATTTTATACTTACTCATCCAATTTGTTGATTCTTTAAACAACCATTTTAAGAGTATCATTTTAATAACCAACCTCAAAAGTTTTATTCCTTAGAATTAGATTATAAGCTTCTCAAAAAAAATAATTTTATAAGAATAAATCACAACTGGCAATATTGCTTCCTCTTAATTCCTCTCTCTCCCTCTCTCACACAGACACGTAGACTCATACAGACTCACAAATATAGGAATGAGGTACTAGGATAGATTATATGGTATTTTCTAAGTATATCACTTAAAACTTATTCAAACATGAAAATATGGTATGTAACCTTCCATATTATATTTCTTAGCAATTGCCTAATGCAAAGTTGTTGCTAAGTAGCAGCTGGGATGTAAATAGGTTGACATGTTTTTCAATGTCATGTATACCACTGGTGGCAAAAGGATGCAGCATTTTAAATCCAGTCTCCATACACCAAAGCATTCAGAAGAAGCACCTTCCTCTTCCTTAATCGTCAAAGTAAAGTCCTAAGCATTAGTCTGATTGGAACAACTGAGTTCATATACGCACTCTGGAACCAACTACTGGGCACAAGGAGTTCTGTTATATTGAGGAATTAGGCCATCAATGGCCCTAATGGCTATTACTCAAAGGACAGGGGTAGAAGGGATGCACGGAAGACAAAAAATTGACATCTAATTACAGAACTTACATATACTCTTTAAGTCTATTAATTATTCCGCAAACAAATGTTTGCTGCTGCTGCTGCTAAGTTGCTTCAGTCGTGTCCGACTCTGTGCGACCCCATAGACCGCAGCCTACCAGGCTCCCCTGTCCCTGGGATTCTCCAGGCAAGAACACTGGAGTGGGTTGCCATTTCCTTCTCCAATGCATGAAAGTGAAAAGTGAAAGTGAAGTTGCTCAGTCGTGTCCGACTCTTAGCGACCCCATGGACTGCAGCCCACTAGGCTCCTCCATCCATGGAATTTTCCAGGCAAGAGTACTGGAGTGGGATGCTAATGTTTATTGAGTCTCTAATGACTTGGAGGCATGGGTAAGGCAGAGACTGAGAGAAATACAAAGAAATATGACAGAGCCCTTATCTTTCAGAAAACTAAAATCCAGTTTGATTTTAATCACATAAACATACAAAAAGATGGGAATACGGCAAGTTCTAAACTCAGGCATTATCTTTGAGCAATGAGAGTTCAAAGAAAAGAAGGCTGGAGCAAGTGTACCATACATGCTACTTAAAAGATGCTGGGGCAATTCATAATATATAAAATGGAAATACATGGCTGAAAAAATAATGGGTGTCTTTTTAAATTTTTATTTTTTTCCAACTTTTTATCTTGAAATAATTATACATTCACAGGAAGTTACAAAAAATGAAGAGGGAGGTCTCCTGTACCCTTTGCCGGATGGTAACATCTTGCATGACTATAGTATGATAGCCAAACCAGGGAATTGACGCTGGACAGTGCACAGAGCTTATTCATTTGCATTCATTTGCACTCATTTGCATGTGTACATGTGTGTGAAATGCAGAGTTGTGTACCCACTGCCACAGTCCATACAGAGCACAGCTCCATCAGCCCAAAGCTCCCTCATGCTGCCCATTTACTAATCTCTTTCTGTTCAGTTTTTAGAATTCTTTATATTCTATTCATAGTTATAATTCTTTTGATGCAACAGTAATTTGCAAATAGTTTCTCCCAGTCTGTAGCTTGTGGTTTCTTCCTCTTAATTGGGTATGAGTGTTGAGTGTGTCTTTTAAACATGGTAATTTTTAAAACTTTGCTAGAATCTTTACTTAGAAAATTTTAATCCAGCCATTATATTCATATACCTGCATAGTGAGATATCTCAAGTTACATTCACTGAATGTCAACACTTACTACTTGTGAGTGGTAAGATCTGGAATAATGTGTTGCTTTCCCAATGTTTGTATATTATCTGAATTTTATAACGAGCATGTATAATTTTTTAAATTTATTTTTAAATTTATTTTTTATTTTTAATATAAAAATATATATATTTAATTGGAGGTTAATAAATTTTTTTAAAAAAACAACGAAGTGATTCAAAAAAGATGTATGGTTTGTATGAGAATAGAGAAGATGGGAGGTAATTTTAGGCAGGAGAAAAACATTCTTGACAGAGACACAGAAGTGGGAAATAGGAAAGAAAGAAAGAAAGGAAGGAAAAGACAGCACTGATCCAAAGAGCAGGTAGAGGAAGGTGAGTAGGGCAAGGGACCCTGAAAGACCACAAAAACTTGATTATATGACAGATGTAAAGACTGATGATGCTAATAAAAATCAGTTCCGTTCAGTTGCTCAGCAGTGTCTGACTCTTGGCGACCCCATGGATTGCAGCACGCCGGGCCTCCCTGTCCATCACCAACTCCTGGAGTTTACCCAAACTCATCTCCAGTGAGTCGGTGATGCTATCCAACCATCTCATCCTCTGTCGTCCCCTTCTCCTCCCACTAATAAAAATCAGAATTAATTTCCAAGGTGTCAACCAAATAATCTGATGATTTGATTTAATGGAAGGTGAAAAAGTTGGGAATATTCATATATTGTAGTGTTGTTTTTATTAAAAAAATATATACATATTCATTCCAAAATGCTGAAATTACAGTATATTAAATTCTCTGTACATATTTAGCATTTATTGATCTGGATAGTAAAATTTTAAGCTACATGCTGAGCATAATGATTAAGTATGTAAGCCAAGCTGTAAAATACATTTTTTCCATGAAACCAAAACATACATATTCTCTTTTCCTCTAAGATGCTTATAGTAACACCTATGCTAATTGTGTAGCATAGAGCCTTTCACAACATTTTTTTTTTGGTGTGACATGTTATAATTAAAGAGTCATATTTCAATTTAGGAGGTTACCTAAATAAGAACACATTTCAACAGTGACAATGCCAATTGCAGATTTCTGTCATATATGCTGAAATTGGAATATTTAAAACTGGATTGCATTGATTTCAACAAAATGTTTTTCAAAGAAAGAAAATTATCTACAATATTTGACTTGTAGAATCAATAATTTTAGAAGAAGCTCACAAATTTTGCAGTTCTGTGGGCTCGATAAAGGACAGAAATGGTCTGCACCTAACAGAAGCAGAAGATATTAAGAAGAGGTGGCAGGAATACACGGAAGAACTGTACCAAAAAGATCTTCACGACCCAGATAATCATGATGATGTGATCACTAATCTAGAGCCAGACATCTTGGAATGTGAAGTCAAGTGGGCCTTAGAAAGCATCACTAGGAACAAAGCTAGTGGAGGCGATGGAATTCCAGTTGAGCTGTTTCAAATCCTGAAAGATGATGCTGTGAAAGTGCTGCACTCAATATGCCAGCAAGTTTGGAAACTCAGCAGTGGCCACAGGACTGGAAAAGGTCAGTTTTCATTCCAATCCCAAAGAAAGGCAATGCCAAAGAATGCTCAAACTACTGCACAATTGCACTCATCTCACACGCTAGCAAAGTAATGCTCAAAATTCTCCAAGCCAGACTTCAGCAATACATGAACCGTGAACTCCCTGATGTTCAAGCTGGTTTTAGAAAAGGCAGAGGAACCAGAGATCAAATTGCCCACATCTGCTGGATCATGGAAAAAGCAAGAGAGTTCCAGAAAAACATCTATTTCTGGTTTATTGACTATGCCAAAGCCTTTGACTGTGTGATTCACAATAAACTGTGGAAAATTCTGAAAGAGATGGGAATACCAGACCACCTGACCTGCCTCTTGAGAAATCTGTATGCAGGTCAGGAAGCAACAGTTAGAACTGGACATGGAACAACAGACTGGTTCCCAATAGGAAAAGGAGTTCATCAAGGCTGTATATTGTCACCCTGCTTATTTAACTTCTATGCAGAGTACATCATGAGAAACGCTGGACTGGAAGAATCACAAGCTGGAATCAAGATTGCCAGGAGAAATATCAATAACCTCAGATATGCAGATGATACCACCCTTATGGCAGAAAGTGAAGAGGAACTAAAAAGCCTCTTGATGAAAGTCAAAGAGGAGAGTGAAAAAGTTGGCTTAAACCTCAACATTCAGAAAACAAAGATCATGGCATCCTGTCCCATCACTTCATGAGAAATCGATGAGGAAACAGTGGAAACAGTGTCAGACTTCATTTTTTTGGGCTCCAAAATCACTGCAGATGGTGACTGCAGCCGTGAAATTAAAAGATGCTTACTCCTTGGAAGAAAAGTTATGACCAACCTAGATAGTATATGCAAAAGCAGAAACATTACTTTGCCGACTAAGGCCCATCTAGTCAAGGCTATGGTTTTTCCTGTGGTCATATATGGATGTGAGAGTTGGACTGTGAAGAAGGCTGAGCGCCAAAAAATTGATGCGTTTGAACTGTGGTGTTGGAGAAGACTCTTGAGAGTCCCTTGGACTGCAAGGAGATCCAACCAGTCCATTCTGAAGGAGATCAACCCTGGGATTTCTTTGGAAGGAATGATGCTGAAGCTGAAGCTCCAGTACTTTGGCCACCTCATGCAAAGAGTTGACTCATTGGAAAAGACTCTGATGCTGGGAGGGATTGGGGGCAGGAGGAGAAGGGGACGACCCAGGATGAGATGGCTGGATGGCATCACGGACTCGATGGACGTGAGTCTGAGTGAACTCTGGGAGATGGTGATGGACAGGGAGGCCTGGTGTGCTGCGATTCATGGGGTCGCAAAGAGTCGGACACGACTGAGCGACTGAACTGAACTGATGTTCTCATTAAGATTAGAAAATTAAGGCACAGAGAAGATGTGATTTATCTGATACTGCACATTCTAAATGTTTACTCAGAATCTAACCTCAAGTTTTAACTCCAAATCCAGCATCTTTTCCACTGTACTGTTCCGTGCGATAGATATAAAAACTGATTCTAGTGAAATTCACTGAAATAAGAATCCATACATGACACCTCAGTCTTTATTGGTAGAAATTCCTTCATGACTTATTCATATGTTCTGTGTATAATTCCATTGAGCTACAAAGAATATGAATTTTTCTTAGAAGCTGAGACCAACTGTTAGCAAGAGTGTTAGAATTCAGAATGCAGGACTGAAATAGCTTATTAGAAGACCACATCTCATGAGGAGTTACTGACATTTCTTCCTCAAACACCAGGGCTCAGGCCTGAAGCATTTCTAAAACTTGCCAGGGAAAATGCAAGCTCAAAATCCAACCAGCTTTGGCACATGTAACTCTACAAAGAGTGGGATAGTCATTCATTAACAATAAATGAAGTAGTAAAAAGATAAAAATGCCTTTCCACAGACACCTAGCTTTAATCTTTTTTAATAAATACACTCAATAGTTACGTTTCTGTCCATGATGTCTTACTAATTCTATTCTATCATTTACGTTACTTCAGAAGAATGTGAGATGTGTATACACACACACACACACACACACACATACATACATACATACATACATATACATATAGTAGGAACTGCTTTGACATTGGAGAAGGCAACGGCAACCCACTCCAGTACTCTTGCCTGGAAAATCCCAAGGATGGGGGAGCCTGGTGGGCTGCAGTCCATGGGGTTGCTAGGAGTCGGACACGATTGAGTGACTTCACTTTCACTTTTCACTTTCATGCAGTGGAGAAGGAAATGGCAACCCACTCCAGTGTTCTTGCCTGGAGAAGCCCAAGGATGGGGGAGCCTGGTAGGCTGCTGTCTATGGGGTCACACAGAGTCAGACATGCCTGAAGTGACTTAGCGGCAGCAGCTTTGACATAGAAAGGGAATCTGGGACCACATATTTTCAGAAAATGCTCTCTATAAGCCTCCAGATTGGTGAGACACAGATGCATCCCATATACGATTCTTAGTATAACAGCGCTTACTTCCATGATTTATTTGCAGTATATGTGTCAGTAACTCAGTCATGTCCGACTCTACGCTACCCCATGGACTGTAGCCCGGCAGGCTCCTTGGTCCATGGGATTCCTCAGGCAAGAATACTGGGGTGGATTGACAGTCCCTTTTCCAGGGGATCTTTCCGACCAGGGATGGAACCTGGGTCTCCTGCATTGCTGGTGAATTCTTTACCATCTGAGCCACCAGGGAATCCCTATTTGCAGTATAGTTGGCTTATAATTCAGTTTTACCATAAAAACACTTAAAGACAAACTAAGAGCACATTATTGTCCATTATAGAGGTGGAAGCTTCATCTGAGTCTTAAGGAGATAGACTAACGCAGGATATTACAGCTAGAAAGTTGATATCATAGCCATGGAATTCAACTGCTTTGACTTAAGCTGATACTTTTTCCACTATTTTTTCTTCTCACAACAGCCAATGTTTATGTAGTTATTTGTATTTTAAGTCTTAGCAACTTTTGTAAATTTAGAGAAAATATTAGATTGAGTTCTGTGTTAATTTTTTTCTCTCATTACTGCAAGTGTGTAACTACTCATTTAGGATAAATTAAAACACAAAAGGCAAATTTAATGACATGAGAGTTAAATAATATGTGTAAAATTAACCCATATGATGACTTTCCTAGTTATGGTTTATATTTTTCCCTCTTAAGTTCATCCAAACTCATTTTGCACTTGGTTCTTAACTATTAAGAAAAGAAAAAAAAACAACTATTGTATAAGCCAAGGCAACTTTTCCCTTTCATTAATAATTTCAAATACTCCTTACATAAAATTTTCTGACTGGTCCAAGAAAAATAAAGATGAAAAGTCTTGCCTAGTCAATAACAGAAAGTGAAGAAAATCAATCTAGAAAGTGTGTGTGCTATAGATAGACAGATATACATGTTTATGTGCAATTCAACTTGAAATAGTTTTAAATTTAAATTTATTTAATTTTAATGGTCTAGGCCCACATTATTTATTGTTTTGCACAAACATTAAGGCATTTCTGTAATCAATATATGTTGAGAGTAGATTAAAGTCTGGAGTTCTGCTTCATATTATTTGTAAGATATTGGAGTTTAGGTATGTGGAGTGTGGTGGTTAGAGGCGCATTATATTTACAATTAAGCTTAAAATAGTGCAAACATATTAAGTTGTCTAAGACACAAAACATGTTTATAATCTATTTAACAGAATATCATTGTCAATCTCTAAAAATCCTAAAAAAATTTAAATGCAATTACATAGGTAAATCTACTTTTTCTAATATTAATTCTTGCTAAGTGAATTTTTAAAGGTATAAAGTATGTAACTAGTTTGGTAAAACATCAGAAACAATGTACTTATAAGGATTTTATTTGATATTACTAGTGAAATTCTAGTTATTAAAAAGAAATACTAGCCAGACATAAACATGAACTCTGGCTTAATTTCATTTTTATATTATATACTCATAAGAAAGAAGACCATTAAAAAGTATTTAAAATAAGTGAATAATTGGGTTTCACTATTTTAGTAGTATTTATTCTAAGTTGTGGAGAAGCAAATGGCAACCCACTCCAGTATTCTTCCTGGAGAAACCCACAGACAGAGACACCTGGCAGGCTACGGTCCATGGGGTCACAAGAATCAGACACAACTTAGCAACTAAACCACCACCACCATTCTAAGTTGAATACTTGAATCATTTTTTGAGTTGAACTGATGTATACATTGACTAGTGACTGTTTCAAATTGATTCAGATAAAATTGTGGCTTGCATTTTCATTTAGGAAATTTGAGAAACCACATGTAAAAAACCTAGAGTATAATGATTTCAACAGTTTTGCTTGAAAGTGAATTTATCTTCTGGGAAAATATTCATATCTCATAAATGTAGGCAAGACAAGATTACACACAGTAAATTTGGATCTGTTAACTATAACTCTCCTTCAATTGCTAAGTAGACAAATATTTATAGGGAAAAAATACTCTTGGCTCAATAAGATTGTGAAGCTAAAATATCTTATTGAAAAGCTTCAATAGAAGAGAAACTGATTGTTTTGTGGTACTTCTACTAGTGAGAAAGAATAGATATGTTTATTTTATCCTTTGTATCCTTTCTATAAAACCATCTAGGTTTCCATTAGAACAAGTGATGCAGAGAAATCTTGGAGTATGACAGTATCTTTAAAGGTCAGTGCGTCCCCAACCTCTTTCCTAAAGTCGGGGAGTTCTGAAATACACCAGACAAGGGTCTTTTCTTTGTTATATTTAACAATGCTATAATTTTCTTCCTATGCCTCTCATTCTTCTTGATCATCATGTCCATTTCCCTCAGCAGTCCAGAGCTCTTAGTTACCATTTTCCAGATAATCACCATCTAATCTCCCAAAATGGCACACAAAAAACTGAACAAAGTATTTCAGCTATGTTCACCTCAGTGCATAGGACAGTAATGCCACCCTAAATAAGAGCATTTTTTTTTGACAAGGAATTATAATTGGATTACTATTTTATAGGTATGCCTCTGGCATCACATGAGTTTACCTTTTGTTAACCTCTTGAACCCTGTACTTGTATAGTTAAATTTAGATGGAAATACAGGATTTTATATTTATTTTAATTCAAGGTCATTTTGTCTGTATATCAAATAAAAATTTTAAAACCATCCATCTTGTCTTTTTCTTATCTAGATTGTATTAGACAAGATCAAGAAGGACAAATAACTGGAAATTTTGTTCTAAATTGACATTAATCCAATAGTCAACACACTTGGTCTTAATTAACCTGTTTTAAGGGCTTCCCTGGTGGCTCAGTGGTAAAAGAATCTGCCTGCAATGCAGGAGCCACAGGAGCTGCAAGTTTGACCCCTGGGTTACCAAGATCCCCTGGAGGAGGAAATGGCAGCCCACTCCAGTATTCTTGCCTGGAGAATTCCATGGATGAAGGAACCTGGCAGGCTACAGTCCCCAGGGTTGCAAAGAGTCAGAAACGACTGAAGAGACTTAGCACAAGACTGTCTAAACCACATCTTTGATCAAAAAGTAATTCATTAATTCACTCAACACAATTATTGTAGACCTGCTCTCTGCCAAAAGTCATATTTGTCTTTTGCAGCAATATGAAAAAACAGATTAATCACTTGTGGAGTGTAATTAATGAACAAATTAAAGCCTTATCAACTACAATATATATTATATCTGTAACATTTATCTTGTCTACTAGTTTGCTAATCCTACTGAAAGAGAAAGGTTAGTTTAATATGACATATTCTTATTCAACTCTTTCTTCTGTAAAATTCTCAGTTCAATTACATGTTTTTGACTTTAAAACACCCTGTTCCAACAACACAACAGAAGACTCTACACATGGACATCACCAGATGGTCAATACCAAAATCAGATTGATTATATTCTTTGCAGCCAAAGATGGAGAAGCTCTATACAGTCAGCAAAAACAAGACCGGGAGCTGACTGTAGCTCAGATCATGAACTCCTTTTTGCCAAATTCAGACTTAAATTGAAAAAAGTGGGGAAAATCACTAGACCATTCAGGTGTAACCTAAATCAAATCCCTTATGATTATACAGTGGAAGTGACAAATAGATTCGAAGGATTAGATATGATAGACAGAGTGCCTGAAGAACTATGGACGGAAGTTCATGACATTGTACAGGAGGCAGGGATCAAGACCATCCCCAAGAAAAAGAAATGTAAAAAGGCAAAATGGTTGTCTGAGGTAGCCTTACAAATAGCTGTGAAAAGAAGAGAAGTGAAAAGCAAAGGAGAATAGGAAAGATATAGCTATTTGAATGCACAGTTCTAAAGAACAATAATGAGAGATAAGAAGCCTTTCTCAGTGATCAATGCAAAGAAATAGAGGAAAACAACAGAATGGGAAAGACTCATGGGAAAGATCTCTTCAAGAAAATGAGAGATACCAAGGGAACATTTCATGCAAAGATGGGCACAAAAAGGACAGAAATGGTATGGACCTAACAGAAGCAGAAGATATTAAGAAGAGGTGGCAAGAACACAGAACTATACAAAAAAGACCTTAACTCAGATAACCACAATGGTGTGTGGTCACTCACCTAGAGCCAGACATCGCAGAATGCAAAGTCAAGTGGGCCTTAGGAAGCATCACTACGAACAAGGCTAGTGGAGGAGATGGAATTCCAGTAGAGCTATTTCAAATCCTAAAAGATGATGCTGTGAAAAGTGCTTCACTCAATATGCCAGCAAATTTGGAGAACTCAGCAGTGGCTACAGGACTGGAAAAGCTCAGTTTTCATTCCAATCCCAAAGAAAGGCAATGCCAAAGAATATTCAAACTACCACACAATTGCACTCATCTCACATGCTAGCAAAGCAATGCTCAAAATTATCCAAGCCAGGCTTCAACAGTACGTGAACTGTGAATTTCCAGATGTTCAAGCTGGATTTAGAAAAGGCAGAGGAATCAGACATCTAATTGCCAACATCCATTGGATCATCAAAAAGCAAAAGAGTTCCAGTAAAACATATACTTCTGCTTTATTGACAGTGCCAAAGCCTTTGACTCTGTGGATAACAACAAATTCTTTGGAAAATTCTACAAGAGATGGGAATACCAGACCATCATTCTTGCCTCCTGAGAAATCTGTATGCAGAACAACAAGGAACTGTTAGAACTGGACATGGAATAACAGACTGGTTCCAAATCGGGAAAGGAGTTCATCAAGGCTGTACATTGTCACCCTGCTTATTTAACTTATATGCAGAGTACATCACGTGAAATGCCAGGCTGGATGAAGCACAAGTTGGAATCAAGATTGCTGGCAGAAATATCAATAATCTCAGATATGTAGGTGGCACCACCCTTATAGCAGAAAGCAAAGAACTACAGAGCCTCCTGATGAAAGTGAAAGAGGAGAGTGTAAAAGTTGGTTTAAAACTCAACATTCAGAAAACTAAGATCATGGCACCTGGTCCCATCACTTCATGGCAAATAGATGGGGAAACAATGGAAACAGTGACAGACTTTGTTTTTATGGGCTCCAATATCACTGCAGATGGTGATTGCAGTATCAAATTAAAAGACGCCTGCTTCCAGGATGAAAATCTATGACCAACCTAGACAGAGTATTAAAAAGCAGAGACATTACTTTGCCAACAAAGGTCCATCTAGTCAAAGCTATGGTTTTTCCAGTAGTCATATATGGATGTGAGAGTTGGACTATAAAGAAAATTGAGCACCAAAGAATTGATGCTTTTGAACTGTGGTGTTGGAGAAGACCCTTGAGAGTCCCTTGGACTGCAAGGAGATCCAACCAGTCCATCCTAAAGGAGATCAGTCCTGGGTGTTCATTGGAGCGACTGATGCTGAAGTTGAAACTCCAACACTTGGGCCATCTAATGGGAAGAACTGACTCTCTGGAAAAGACCCTGATGCTGGGAAAGATTAAAGGCGGGAGGAGAAGGAGACAACAAAGGATGAGTTTGTTGGATGGCATCACCGACTCAATGGATATGAATCTGAGCAAGTTCTGGGGGTTGGTGATGGACAGGGAAGCCTGGTGTGCTGCACTCCACGGGGTCACAAAGAGTCAGACATGACTGAGTTGACTGAATTGAACTGAACTGACTTGGCTTTAAAATATCAGTGTAGTTTTCACCAGTATATACCTTCTTGGTTTGAATATTTGAACATCTCTCATCCCACATGTAACAATCACCGTTATTCCTCCTTGGTGGTCCTGCGAAATAAAAATTAATTGTGCAGATTGATACTGCTAGGCCACCATAATTCAGTCTGCCACTTCCATTGCAAAACTCAATACTGGAATTAATTCTTATGTTTCCCTAGTAACTTCACTCTTATGTTTCAGAGTTGTTATTTCAAATATCCTCTTGTCACCTCAGACTTCATATATCTACAGGCTCCTTTCTCTCTCAGCTCTTATTTCTTGGAGAAAATAGAAGCCATAAGCCACGAACTCATTGGTACAAACCTATACAGTTTCCGGAATGTCTTCCCTTCCAGGAGACTCTGTTATACTTTACTCTTTTTCATATATGTTCAATATTTTTCTCTATGTTAATTTCTTTCTTAAATGAGCTCATATCTATGCTAATTTTTCCCTTTTGAAACAACCCCTGTCTTTTTCTCTTTCACCTTCACACCAGAGTTTTTGACTTGTTGTTCAGTCTCCAAGACCTTTCTGACTCTGCAACCCCATGGACTGTAACATGCCAAGCTTCCCTGTCCTTCATTGTCTCCTGGAGTTTGCTCAAATTCATGTCCATTGAGTTTTTTACTAGCTCTTTTTACTAACTCTCCTTAACTCAGTCTGTCTTCTGCCCCTGACTCCTCGAAGCAACTGCACAATGACTGCTAAAGACCTCCTTGCTATTATATCCAGTAAGTGTTTAATCCCCTTTTCTACAAATAGCTAATTTCTTCATCTAATGATACGATCTTTCTGAAACATTCTCTTCCTTTCTTATACAAGCCACTGTGCACTTTTAGTTTTCTTCCTAAACATCTCACCCCTTCTTTCCAGTCAGCTTTGGTGGTGCCCCTTCCTGAAACCAAACTGTAAACGAATGGTGATCTTAAGGTCCACCTGACGCTTTATATTCTCCCTGAGCTAGCTAACACACAAACATTCCTGAGAAAATATTGACATCAACAGTGTATATGCCTCCCCTGAAAATTCAAGTATTACAGCTGTCAGATGTTTTCATATGGGTACAACACAGAAAACTTCAACACAACAGTCTCAATACCGAGCTCATTATCTAGAATGGGTTCAGACAAAAAGACAATAAACTTAGTGTTTGCCAAATTTTTTTTTAACTTTTATTTTTTTATTTTTTATTTTTATTTTTTTAATTTATTTTTTATTTTACTTTACAATTCTGTATTGGTTTTGCCATACATTGACATGACTCCACCACAGGTTAAAGAAAATTTCTCTTTACTTGTCCTCATTCTAATATCATTAAGACATCTGACCTCATTATCAAAACATTCTCAGGAAATGAACTTATATTAGCAAATTATACTTTGGAGGGAATTTAAATCAGTCTTATATCTTTCCAAAGGTGATTGTTTTTAAGCCATTTCTACTGTTACTTGAGGGTCAGAATTTTCTTTTGCAAAGAGTCCTTCCAGTGTTCATGAAATTACATTACATTCCCTCTGTTCATTTTAGAAATAAAAAGTGAGACTTTGGACCCCTAAGTGACTAAATTGAATCAGTGCAGGTCTGTAATTCCTGTATCTCAAAGTCTGTAAATCATAAATATCTTAAAGAATTTGTTGCAGATTATGACAACAAAACCTATTCCAATCTGACACTAAGCTATTCTTGGTCTTTGTCCCACCCACTGTAAATACTGATACATTTCATTGCAGAACTATTAATGTGTTAACAGTGTAGGGTGTTTCCCCAGACTCCGAGGTATTACTTAATATATTCTATACACCCATTTTTACCTTTCTAAAATCTAAGACACTGATCTCAAGGTTATTGGATCAAGAATTCTGAGCGTGTTTATCAAACTTCAGGTTTTCATAATTTATTTCTACAAGAAGAAGGTAGATCTCCTTTTTCTTTAACATGAAATTCACTGAAAGAAAGCCATTGAAAGCCATACTTTTAGAGAATAAGTTACCACACACATTTTCAGGATACCTGTTTTATACAGCTGGGTTGACTTTGGTGTCTTACAAGGTCTAACTCCTTTCCCATTTTCCTTGGCCTGTCAATGGTGAATCAGTCAATTAATGCCACTGTGATTCCCTTAGTCTTCAAAAACCTCAGAGGTCCTACTACAGCTTAAGACCAGCACTGCATAATCCAAGGGATTTTTGAACAATGATCCCTCATGGTTGCTGGATTAAAAAGATCAGCTATTTCATAGCTTAGAAATTTCAGGCTCAATGAAGTAAATTGATATAGATGAGGGCTGATCCACTACTCTTGGTGCCCAGCTGAAATAACAAAGCCTTCTGAAAACTTCACCACCTCTCCAAGTGTGTAGGCTTGCAGGCACCCACACACTTGTCTTCACAGTTGCCACATTTCACTCACTAGAGATATCATTGTAGGTCTTGGCCCATGTTACCCACACACACTTCATGCTGCCCTGGTGCTCAGCCAGCACTTAGACATTCTCAGGGCTATACCTTTCTATTTCCCATCACCACTACCACCCTCAATCCCTTTCTACTTAGGCTTTTATTTAAGGACCTTTGAAACAGTCCTCAAGATGTTCTAGAGAGACTAGCAGTGTGCCCTGCCTAAATAAAATAATCCTGAGTAACCAGAGAGTCTCGGGTGATTTATGAATATTGATAAAAATTCATGCAGGTGGGCTTGAAAAGTTTATAAAAATCTTCCAATAATGGTGTTTTTAAGTTTTCATACTTTAGGGTGGTTTCTTTCAATTTGAAAAAAGGTGAATGTCTGAAATTAAAGCATACATAATAAAGCTGTGTTTTATGATTATGCTCTAAAAAGCATATGTTCTATGTCTTTCTCCTAAATTTAAATTAATACTCTTTTTAAAGGAAATAAAGGAACTGAATTATGCAACTGCCTTATTTGCTAAGTTGTGAAACTGAAGCACTTTCCAACCTGATAAGAAAATACAAACATACTTCGACACAAGTCGAAGTCGGACCCTTACCTATAGGGTCTGGACTTGATTTTTATGAATCTGTATAATTCCTTGTCCCCTGAAGGTTTATTGTTTGTAACACAGCAATGAATGCTTGTTGTTATTATTGAAGCAGTTTTGCTGCTGCTTCAGGTTTTGTATTTCTTTTGCTTTATTTTACAAGCAGATTACAATCCTAAAGAAAATTTTGTTACTTAATTAACTGCCAGCTTTGTGTTTTACAAAATCATTTTTTACAGCGTTAAGAATTAGGTTGTAAATATCAGAAACAAAAAAAGCTTCAAATGACTTAGAATTTATAATTAGTGAAATAATCTGTTTTGTAACTCACAATGAATGCCTTGGTTCATAGCTACTCTTTTTTTTTTCCTTGCACATACAAAACTTTGGCCTTAAAACTTTTAAGAGATCTAAGTTCAAATAAATTAAAAATAAAATCTAGATAGCTTTTCCATCTATAAATAAAGTGAATATTCAGTATACTTGTGGGCTGCTTGGAGATACTGAATCAATTGTGCTGAGATTCATTAATTTCCACAATTGGAATCAATTTTTTAGCTCACAAGAGGGTATTTAAAGCAGTTTTAAAGCAAATGAGTAATTGTGAAATGAAATATCACATCATCTTCTCAGCTTGAAACAGATATAAAAATGCAAATTTAATCATTAAAGGTAATCCTATAAATATTTCCAGTTATATCAATCATATAAATTAAAATCAGTTAAACATTCATGATAAGTATATGTACGAACTGAACCCACCTACGGAATAACAATTACACAAGGCCTGCTTTGTGGTGTTGATGAAAGCAGATTTCATCTTTTCAAAGATGTGCATTTGACGAAGACTTAATTCAGGAAATCCTAATCAATAGGACAAAATGACACAGTCAAATTAACATAAAATCTTAAGAATCTTTGCTCATAATCAGTGAACATCTTACTGAAGTATTTCAGGAACCATATGATTGAGTTGGTAGAAAGATCTGTAAAAAGCTTCAAAGGATATCAAAATCACTTAATAATGACACATAAATTTATATTCATTAAATAAAAAAGCTCATGTTCATGCTTCTCCCGTTGATTAGTTTAGCCACACAATGTTAAGTAGAAAATAGCTTCTCTTTAAAGTATCTTGCTCTCATTTAACATAATTGCAGTGATCACCACAAGTCAAGGAAAGAGGTTGTGGCCACCTTTTAAAATTAGCCTAAATTTTAGTTTCTCTGAATAACACTGGGATGAAAAAAAGTTGTAAAATTTGAAAACTAACTAAATATTTTGTTGTTTATCCATAGGCAGAAAAAAGATCTTCATGACCAAGATAATCACGATGGT
This sequence comes from Oryx dammah, assembly GCF_014754425.2. Lineage (NCBI taxonomy): Eukaryota > Metazoa > Chordata > Mammalia > Artiodactyla > Bovidae > Oryx > Oryx dammah. The sequence goes on from NW_024070191.1 coordinate 17,067,627, forward strand.
GTGATCACTCACCTAGAGCCAGACATCCTGGAATGTGAAGTCAAGTGGGCCTTAGAAAGCATCACTAGGAACAAAGCTAGTGGAGGTGATGGAATTCCAGTGGAGCTATTTCAAATCCTGAAAGATGATGTTGTGAAAGTGCTGCACTCAGTATGCCAGCAAATTTGGAAAACTCAGCAGTGGCCACAGGACTGGAAAAGGTCAGTTTTCATTCCAGTCCCAAAGAAAGGCAAAGCCAAAGAATGCTCAAACTCCCACACAATTGCACTCATCTCACATGCTAGTAAAGTAATGCTCAAAATACTCCAAGCCAGGCTTCAGCAATATGTGAACCGTGAACTTCCAGATGTTCAAGCTGGTTTTAGAAAAGGCAGAGGAACCAGAGATCAAATTGCCAACATCCGCTGGATCATCAAAAAAGCAAGAGAGTTCCAGAAAAACATCTATTTCTGCTTTATTGACTATGCCAAAGCCTTTGACTGTATGGATCACAATAAACTGTGGAAAATTCTGAAAGAGATGGGAATACCAGACCACCTGACCTGCCTCTTGAGAAACCTATATGCAGGTCAGGAAGCAACAGTTAGAAGTGGACATGGAACAACAGACTGTTTCCCAATAGGAAAAGGAGTTCATCAAGGCTGTATATTGTCACCCTGCTTATTTAACTTATATGCAGAGTACATCATGAGAAATGCTGGGCTGGAAGAAGCACAAGCTGGAATCAAGATTGCCGGGAGAAATATCAATAACCTCAGATATGCAGATGACACCACCCTTATGGCAGAAAGTGAAGAGGAACTAAAGCGCCTCTTGATGAAAGAGGAGTGTGAAAAAGTTGGCTTAAAGCTCAACATTTAGAAAACTAAGATCATGGCATCTGGTCCCATCACTTCATGGCAAATAGATGGGGAAACAGTGTCAGACTTCATTTTTTTGGGCTCCAAAATCACTGCAGATGGTGACTGCAGCCATGAAATTAAAAGACATTTGCTCCTTAGAAGGAAAGTTATGACCAACCTAGATAGCATATTCAAAAGCAGAGACGTTACTTTGCCAACAAAGGTCCGTCTAGTCAAGGCTATGGTTTTTCCAGTAGTCATGTATGGATGTGAAAGTTGGACTGTGGAGAAAGCTGAGCACCAAAGATTTGATGCTTTTGAACTGTGGTGTTGGAGAAGACTCTTGAGAGTCCCTTAGACTGCAAGGAGATCCAACCAGTCCATTCTAGAGGAGATCAGCCCTGGGTGTTCTTTGGAAGGAATGATGCTAAAGCTGAAACTTCGGCCACCTCATGCAAAGAGTTGACTCATTGGAAAAGACTCTGATGCTGGAAGGGATTGGGGGCAGGAGGAGAAGGGGACGACAGAGGATGAGATGGCTGTATGGCATCACTGACTCGATGGATTTGAGTTTGAATGAACTCCAGGAGTTGGTGATGGACAAGGAGGCCTGGCGTGCTGCAATTCATGGGGTTGCAAAGAGTGACACAACTGAGTGACTGAACTGAACTGAATTGATCCATAGGCAATCAGAAGGAACAAACATTGGTGGCAAATGTAGTCTTTATTTGGAGAAGGCAATGGCACCCCACTCCAGTAGTCTTGCCTGGAAAATCCCATGGATGGAGGAGCGTGGTAAGCTCCAGTCCATGGGATCACAAAGAGTCGGAAACGACTGAGCGACTTTACTTGGTCTTGGTCTTGGTAGTTTTTATTGCAAATGAAGATGAGTATGAAAATTCACAAAAGAGGAGACTATTATAGAAAAATCCTTGGTTATGAGCTTCAGAATGTAAATGTTAAATCTAGGTGTTTTTTTTCCTTTAAGGCTTGTGGCTGCTAAGTTGCTTCAGTCGTGTCCGACTCTGTGAGACCCCATAGATGGCAGCCCACCAGGGTCCGCCGTCCCTGGGATTCTCCAGGCAAAAACACTGGAGTGGGTTGCCATTTCCTTCTCCAATGCATGAAAGTGAAAAGTGAAAGTGAAGTCGCCTAGTCGTGTCCGACTCCTAGCGACCCCATGGACTGCAGCCCACCAGGCTCTTCCGTCCATGGGATTTGCTAGGCAAGAGTACTGGAGTGAGGGGGCCATTGTGGCTAGTTTGGCCACAACAGAATTAGCATTCAATAAGAGACTTTGTGGAAAAAAAAAAAAAAGTAACAAAAATTGATTTAAGTTACCACCCCCTAAGTAAGCAATGAAGGCCAATTTCAATGAGAAATAGCTTCAAAAAGCTGGTTTATGAGGTCTCCAAAGATAAACAGAAGAGTTTGTTCATTGGAAGGACTGATGTTGAAGCTGAAACTCCAATACTTTGGCCACCTGATGCCAAGAGCTGACTCATTTGAAAAGACCCTGATGCTGGGAAAGATTGGAGGCAGGAGGAGAAGGGATGACAGAGGATGAGATGGCTGGATGGCATCACTGACTCGATGGACGTGAGTCTGAGTGAACTCCGGGAGTTGCTGATGGACAGGGAGGCCTGGCGTGCTGCATCCATGGGGTTGCAAAGACTCAGACACTACTGAACTACTGAACTGAACTGAACTAGCTAGTCAGATTTCCTAGCATTGCTTAACTTCTCTGGGTCATACCTACCATGTCTGTAAAACAAAAAGAGTCATGAAGATATTTAATTATACAGAGATTTCCTGAGGAAATGTCTCTAGGCCCCTTTCCATCTGGGTATATAAAGTAAGAAGGTCCTAGAAACTAGCATAAAATGACAATTTAATAAAAGGTGAATAACTGAATGATTATTTCTGATAAAAAGGCAATTAGGATGAGAAAGAACAGGAATTCAGGGAAGGAGCATCTTCAATTAATTAAAGGAGATTTTATTTCTATCAACTTATTAGAAGAGCATGCATCCAAGATAAAAATGAGGTTTGTTGAAACTATGGTTACTCACAAGGATAGTGGGAGTAAGGGAGATAAATTAGGAGTTTGGGATTAACATATACACACTACTATCTATAAAATAAATAAGGACCTACTGTATAGCTCAGGGAACTATATTCAGTATCTTATAATGACCTATAATGGACAATTATCTGAAAAATATATACACTAAATGTATAACTGAAGCACTTTGCTGTATACTTTAATACACATTGTAAGTTAGCTATACTTCAGTTTTTTTTTTTTTTTACTTTTAACAGACTGTTTATTTTTTTTTTTTTTTTTTAGGCTTTCCAAATAATTTTGTTTTATTTTTTATTTTATTTTTTTAAAAAATTTATTTATTTATTTTTAATTTTTACTTTACAATTCTGTATTGGTTTTGGCATAGATTGACATGAATCCACCACAGGTGTACTTCAGTTTTTAAAAGTGAACACTTAATATGATTATAGAATTCAAACAGAAAGTAAGTGAGGTTTGTTGAAATTGGTGCTGTTGAAAAGCCTATCATGGGTGACTAACGAAATCTGAAATGCAAACTCAAAATTCAACCAAATATAAAATAAAATAAGAACACCCTAGGCACAGAAGACTAGATTTCCTAACCTCTGTTGTGACTAGGTTGTGATCAAGAGATAGAATTCTGAATACTGGAATGTGAGTAGCACTGATGTGGTCCCGTTATAAGCCTGGCTCTTCAGAGCATCCTGCATAATCCTGCTGTTCTCTTTATCGGTCCTGTGATGCCTGAAAGTGTAAGGAGTCACAAGGTCCCCATTAGACCAAAAAAATGCATTTATATTGCTTTTTGATATGCATTTGCTTTTTGATATGGCAGTGTAAAACTCCTTTAAAAATTACTTTTACATGGTTGGTGTTGTTCAGTTCCTAAGTCATGTCCGACTCTTTGCAACCCCATGAGCTGTAGCACACCAGGCTTCTCTGTCCTTCACTATCTCCCGGAGTCTGCTCAAACTCGTGGCCATTGAGTCAGTGCTGCCATCCAACCATCTCATCCTCTGTCGTCCCCTTCTCCTCCTGCGTTCAGTCTTTCCCAACATCAGGGTCTTTCCCCATGAGTCAGCTCTTTGCATCAGGTGGCCAAACAATTGGAGCTTCAGTTTCAACATCAGTCCTTCAAGTGTTATTATTATGGCTTTTGACCTTCTTCACTATTTTTCCCACCCCTGCCCTCTGCCTCTGGAAGTCATTAATCAATTCTCTGTATTTATGAGCTTATTTTTTCCTTTTTAGATTTTACGTGTAAGATAAATCATAAGGTATCTGTCTTTCTCTTTTTGACGTACTTCACTTAGCAGAATGCCCTCAAGGTCCATCCATGTTATGATTGAATAATATTCTATTCTCTCTATATATATACTATATATTATATAGCATATATACATATGTTACATATACCACAATATCTTTATCCATCTATCAATGGACATTTAGTTCTTTCTATATCTTGGCTATTATAAATAGTGCTGAGATGAACAGGAGGTGGGTGCAGATATCTTTTCAAGTTAGTGTTTTCATTTTCCTTGGAAAAATACCCAGAAGTGGAATTTCTGAATCATATAGCAGTTCTATTTTTTCTTTTTTTGGAGGAATCTTCATACTGTTTTCCACAGCGACTGCACCCATTTACATTCTTGCCGACAGTGCACAAGGGTTCTATTTTCTCCACATCATCATCAACATTTGTTATCTCTTTTTGATGAGCTAACATTCCGACAAGTGTGAGGTGATGTCTCATTGTGGTTTTGATTTGCATTTTCCTGGTGATTAGTAATGCTGAGCATCTTTTCATGTGCCTGTTGGCCATCTGTATGTCTTCTTTGAAAAATGTCTATTCAGGCCTTCTGCCCAGTTTTGAATCTTTTTTTTTTTTTTTTTGCTATTGAGTTATCATGATTTTTAATGTATTTTGGATTTTAACCCCTTTCTAGATCTATGATTTGCAAATATTTTCTCCCGTTTGGTAGGTCGCTCTATTTTGTTGACAATTCCTTTACTGTGCAGAAACCTTTTAGTTTGATACCGTCCCACTTGGATTATGAAGAACAAATAATCTCATTTGCCTCTCATGTCTACCATCAGCAGTCTTCTAACAAGAGTTTTCTGTATCCTGCAAGGAATTTGAGACAATCCTATCCTTTTGTTGAGACAGGTTGATGTTAGCATCTCTGTGATTCAACATCCAGGTAATCTCCCCTCTCATCTGCTTTGATTTGGGGAGAGCACTTACTTAGAGACTATAATCACATTCCTTTCCCCTTGTTTATTTTGAAAGTAGTTCTGATAAGTCATTGTCTTTCAGCATAAGATTCTGTGCATTTAATTCACTAGCTGCATATCCCTATTTTATATGTTATAGTGAAAGTGAAGTCGCTCAGTTGTGTCTGACTCTTTGCAACCCCATGGACTGTAGCCGACCAGGCTTCTCCGACCATGGGATTTTCCAGGCAAGAGTACTGGAGTGGGGTGGGGTGCCATTTCCTTCTCCAGGGGATCTTCCCAATCCAGGGACTGAACCCCGGTCTCCCACATTGTAGGCAGACGCTTTACCATCTGAGTCACCAGGGAAGTCCTTTTATATGTTATATCAGAGTCTTATAGTCTGCCCTCCCTACCTGCGCACTCAGAGACTTGTTACTTCGGCCCCTGAATCCTTGATCTACAGTTTTAATGAAAATGTCCTTAATGTTTGCTGACAAACCTTACAGGATCTGAATTGCTGACTGGGTACTGTGGCCAGTTGCTGTCCACTAATCATACCTCTAGATCAGCAGACACTGTCTCTTGGAATTAGACAGTTTGGGGAGCCTGGCGGACTAAGGTCCATGAGGTCAGAAGCAACTGAGCCCAAGCATGAGCACTAATGATTCTGAGCTCATAGTTATCTTTTCCAGTCATAAATCAGTCTCTTGATTAGGATATTTTTACAGGCTTATTCTCATGTGCCACATCTTTAAATAAACCCCTGCAATCACCAGTCTGAAGTCCTTCTTAAAACATCATTTTGTGTCTTCCCATTCACTCGTATGCCCCAGAAAAGATGGCATTTAGAGTATGAATCTTATTTTTCATTATACTAAAGTTAAATAACAGACTTTCCATTAAGCTTGATATAAAAAAGTTACAAGTGACACCAAGTCCTTTGGAAATAAAAATACTGTTCAGGACATTAAAACTTAGTTAACAGTTAATTTGATTCATTGAGGAAACCATATATGGCAATCGGTTCATCTCCACTTACATGACTACACGACCAAATCTCCATGGAAAAAATTAGACTGCTTTCAAAATGAAAATATTATTTGAAGCAAGGTATACAGAGAATTCCATGGACAAAGGAGCTCGGCAGGCTGCAGTCCATGTGGTCACAAAGAGTCGGACACGACTGAGTGACTAACACTTTCACACAAAAGTCTACCATGTGATATATACGAGCTGATGCTCAGTAACATCTCCACCCTTTAGTCTCTCCCCTGATACCGACCAAAGCATAAGACCTTTCAAACGCAGTTGCCAACAGTGCTCCCATTAGATTTTAGAAATGTGAGTTAGCATATGAGATCTGAAAGATAAAGGAGAAGAAAAAAACACTACTTTTGGTAGTATTTGCTGGGACATTAGTAAACATCAGCAGATGGCAGATATGGGAACTTGTCCATGACTTTCAAGCACCCTCCACTGAATTACCCACTTCAGTGCTATAGTTCTAGCAGTTTGGAATTTTCTAAAACAGCCTTTGTAAATTTTTCCCTATGCATCTCAAACAATTTTATAAATTTCTATTACCCTGTATTAAAATTTTAATACTTTTTCTTTTTTACAGAACTCTGGCTGATGTATTTAGTAGCATATCATTTTGCATAACCTGCTGTATAACTTGACTGGTGACTTTGTGTTTCCAATAAATAGCTCTGTTTTGTGTGAGAGAAGACATTTGGAAAAGGCAGGAATCAAGGTGTCATGGCAGCTACAGGATAAACACAGTAGGCAAGAAAAAGAGAGAGGGTCCAGGAGGAATATGTAAGCTCTTACAAAGGGCAAGAGACACTGAAGACAGTGCTGTATAGCAACACTCCAGGTTTGGGTCTGATGAGAAAAAAATGACAGGTTGTACTTTAAGATCTTTCAGTTGAAGACCACCTATAATACTAAATGATGGAAAAGCCAAATTAGTGAATGGCATTATATACATAGAACAGTTTCTATCCTGTCATAAGAAGCACAATATAGGGTATGCTATATAAGCTGACTTTATAGAATCACTACTCTTTAACTATCTAATATATGACAGAATTATGGCCATTGAAATTGCAATTACATTTTATCAAAATGAACTTACATTTATATTCACTGACCATGTGTGTTTAAATACCATTGCTCACCAACGTAAGAAATAATCTTACTAGCTCATTTGAACACCCTAAAACTCTGAAACTTGTTTTTCTCCAGAATAACTGAATAAAAATTTAACATTATCTACTATTTGATTATAAAAATCCAATAAAAGACTGTTGAAAGATATCAAATTTATTGTACAACTGTGGCTTTAGACATTCAGGTTTTTATCACATAGAAGGCAGAGTGCTCATCAGTCAGGGTATTCAGCAACAGTTCTGGAAATGTCACCTCTTAAAAGATAGTTCTATATGGAGGTACACAAATCTGTGTGTGTATGCATGTGTATGAGGGGGCAGGGCATGGAGAAATTGCCTGGGATAGGGCAGGAGAGAATTTTCTGGGAGATAGAAAGTTCTATTTTTTAGGGATATGATATCTATTTGCTGAAACTCATTGAATTACACACTTAACATTTATGAATTTTGTTTTTCACTATAGGTATATTTTACCAAAAAAAGAAGAAAAAACCCTAAACAAATATTGATTCTAGTTAGTAGGCTTGCTTTTGGTGATGGTCTTTATTAACAACTCTGAAACTACTTTCTATGTTCAGGCTCGTGAAATGAATCCATTCACTGTGTATAACGGGAATCAGATTTCTCACGGTCAAGGAAGGGGACTTATAAATATGAAGAAGGAGACTCAAATTTACACAATTTGTATATAAACACATAGCAGATATGAATTTATGAATTTTGTGTATAGACACACACATACATGTCTATACATAGGTGGATAGATATTTGATAACTGCAATAATAAATATAGAGATTATATATACAAATATATTTCCTGGCCCTCTCTCCTCAGAAGGCTGAGACACATGACCTTCCTAGTGCCCAAGTCTTTATTCATAAATAATATTGTTCATGAAGAGAAACCTGGGCTCCCTTACAAAACGGCTGATTCCAGGACTGGGGCAAGAACAGTATAGGATGAGTCAGAGACAGTCTATGCTTCTAGAATGTAAGGAAGTTTAGGAAGTTTTCAAAAAATAACAGAGCCCTGTCAAAAGTACACAGATTAAAGACTGTGTCTCAGATTGAATCTGAGACAATTTAAATATTAAAATGAATAACATAACCAATTAAATTAAAAAATGAATGTAAAACTTCATGCTGATATAAATGAATGAATGAATAATTGCAAAGGTGGGTAAGGTCTTTCTTACAGAAGAATACCAACTAACAAATAGAGAAGAAGGGATGGATTTTGGAAATTATCAATGTATGTGAACATAGGTGAAAGTTTGATGAGGGACTGAATGTTTACTTAGTATCATCACATAAATTTCTTATTAATCAGAAAGCAAAAAAAAAAAAATAAATGATCTAATGAAGAAACTGCCAGACACCATCTGAAACTCGTGACCAAAGTTAACGTGACTAAAACCGAGATAAACTGACATGTGCCTTCTTCATGATTCACTGAGGATGCATTGTTTGCTTGGCATTTCTGAACTTACCACCCTAACCCCACTCCTCCTTAAAAACGTGCAAGTTAAAACAAATAATGGGGAAACCGTAGAAAACCAAAATTGAAGAAAATTCTACAAAATAACTGAAATTACTGCCCTTTATTTTTCAAAAATGCCAAGGTTAAAGAAGAGAAAGGCTGAAGGACTGCTTCAAATTAGAGGAGGAAAAAAGAGACATTACATGAAGGCAATGCATTATTCTCAATTAGATGCTGAACTAGTAAAAATTTACTGTAAAATACATTATTGGACCAAGTGATGAAATTTGAATGTAGAGTGGAGAAGATTCAGAAAAACAATATGAGAGAGAAAGAGAACGAGAATAATGCAAACAGTGAAATACTAAAAGAAATTGGCAAATCTGAATTAAGGGTATATGGGAGTTCCTTGACTATTAAATCAACTTTTCTCTAGGTTTGAAATTATATAAAGTAATAGTGTCCATAAAAATGACTCAGAATACTTTAAATACATATTTTAAAAGTCCAGTATACGTGTACATTATTTTAAAAAGCTTTAAAAATATCTTATATAGGTTTGAAGGCTTAATAATATAAAAATGTCAATTCTCTAATTATTCTATATGTTCAGTTAATTTCAAATGAAAATGAAAAGTTTATGGAAATGAACAAGATGTTGTGTTTATGAAGTAAATGGTCAATAAGAGCTAAAAAATACTTTAAAAAGATAAAAATTAGAAGAAATCATATTACTCTAAAGGGCTTCCCTGGTAGCTCAGATGGTAAAAAATCTGCCTTCAATGTGGGAGACCTGAGATCAATCCCTGGGTCAGGAAGATTCCCTGGAGAAGGGAATGGCAACCCACTCCAGTATTCTTGCCTGGAGAATTCCATAGACAGAGGATTTTGGTGGGCTATAGTCCATGAGATCACAAAGAGACAGACAAGACAGAGCAACTGATACTTTCACTAATTTAAAAGCTACATTATTGAACAAAGTGTTGTATAGCAAAAGAAGAGATAAAATAATGGAAAAAATTAAAGAACCAGAACCACATACACATGGTCATCTGACTGATAGCAAAGGTATTGTTATAACACAGAAAGGACGTGTGATCTTTTAAAACATCATCTGTGAATAACTGGATATTCCAACAGGGGGAGTGATCTTCAACCCCTACTTCATACCATACATAACAATCCATTCCAGATGGGCTACAGATTTAAATGTCTATGGTAATAAAACTAGAGTATAACAGAGAAGAATACATTTATGATCTTGAAGTAGCAAAATTCCATAAACATCTCACAAAACACATATATCTAACCAGACAACACTGAAAAAATAGACTTGTTAAATTAATAACATTTTTCTATCACAAGGTACCATTAAGAGCATGAAAAGTAAACCAGAGGTAGAAAAAAATATAATAGTTTATATTTCTGACAAAGAATTCAAATTCATGACATATAACAGACTCATAGGTTGTTTTTAAAGAACACAATAGAAAAAATGGAGAGAAAAGGCTTAAATAGGAGACTCAACAACAGAAAATTCTCTATAAAGACCACCAAAAACATGAAAACTGGCAAAATAATATCAGAAAATCAGGGAAATGAAAATTAAATCCAAAGTTGATATATAACTAGCCTTAATCAGAATGGGGAAAAAAATTAGCCTGGTAATACTAAGAAATATTAGCAAGTATTTGGACTCTCATCTATTATTGGCAGGACCTTATATTAGCAAAACCACTTTGACACCATGGAAAACTGTTAGGATGTACCCAAATTAAACATGCACCTAGCCTTTGATCTGAATTTTTTTTTCCTATTTTATATTCTACAGAAATGCTCAACTGTGCACCAAACAGCACAGACACATACAGGATAAATGACACTTAGAGAAGATGATGAGATGGGAACAAGAGGGAGAAGCTAGCTTCTGAAACCAGCATTCTTTTATTAACTAAAAGGAAAGGCAGGAAATATGATGCCCAATGTAGATAAGTCTGTCTGTCTGGAGTGGAAAGATGAAGGAATATTTCTCTGCTACCTTTAGGGAAGTGTACAGCAAGATCATTCAGCTGAGAGGAATTGTTTGCCAAGCGTTTGAAGTCATAACCTTGCCATTTGAGAATCAAGAGGCATGTAATAAGAAATGGGAGAAATTAAAATCAGGGGATAAAGGAATTTTCAAGAGATGAGGTGAAATCATGTAATGATAGCATGAAGGAGAGAAAAGATTTCAGCCTGCAGGGAGGCAACATTTTAACTACATTGCAGAGAGATTTGCCTTGGGCTATCAGAGCAGAAGTTACAGAAGAAAAGGATGGAAACAAAACTTTTCTAGAATTGTATTATAGAGATGTAACAGTAGGTCTGGCATTAATTTTTAGTGAACGGTATGTCATGTATTTCTTTTAAAGTCTCAGGGCAACTGGGACTTCTTTCAGTGTATACCTTGATATTTTGAAAACAGGATGCTTAAGAAAAAAGAAAGAAAAAGTGCAGAAAAATGATTGTTACCAGGAGATCTGCATTGAGTTGAAAACTTCAGGTACTGACATTAGGTCTTGTTTTTCTGGAACTTAAAAACACAAAGGAAAACAAGTTGAGAAGGGCAAGAGAGAAGGCATATACATTCATTTTAAGAAATGAACATTTTATATGACCACAGAATTCAAAGAGGAATTTATTGTTTTTTTTTTTCAAAGAGGAATTTATTGTAAAGAAGGCACTTACATTTGAAGTATTGGGGAAAAAAATAAACAATCTTGACAAGTTGTAGACTTAAAAATAAATGGTTCAAATAACCATTTCTTTTGGCCACTTCCACTAATATTTGTGTGTTGGGTGCTACGCTAAATCTTAACTCAGTGAAAGCAGTACTTTGTGAGCACCTGCGATAATATAGTCCAAGTATTTTGGTTCATGATGACTTCATACAAGAATAGACCTCAGGGAATCTGAAGAAAAGGTTAATTAAAATGTTTATTTGACAGATTCTCAAATATCACATGTTTCCAATGGCCTTTGGCAGAATTTCTCAGTATGTGGTGAAAATTTTCAATCTAGACTTGTGGAATTGCCTGATTGCCTGGGACAATTCACTTTTTTCCCAGATGTAGCCAAAAACAGATCACAATCTATCTCTGGAAGAAAGTATAAAAACATGGTCAAACAACTGAGGCAAGCATTTGCTTGAAATCACAGGATGGAGAGCATGTCCCCAGGACTGGCAGATCAAGAACTGTAGGGCCACAAGTGCTCTACCCCAGATCTTTTACAGGACAGAATTTTAACTTTAATTTTAGAGTCAAGCTTAAGAGATCAGAGACTATTGTCTCCAGTGGAAAAGTACACATGTTACTCCAAGAGGAGCAGATCACAACCCTGATCCCAGTTCCAGGACAGTGAGCCAGGGATTATGCACAAAGAGGCAGCCTTAAGAACAGAGAGCTTTGGTGTGCTCCTTGAAGAAATGGACTTTATTTGAACAGAGTGCAGTAAGTTCAAGTTTAAGAATGCTGGAGAATATAATGGAGATTTTAGCTGTGAATGATTAAGAGAAAGCTGGTGACTTCCATGAGAGCACAAAGCTAAACCAGAGATCACCTAGTTTCCTGGAGAGCATCATGGAAAGAGACTGCTAAAAAAGAGCTCTTCTGGGTCAAAACAGACCTCAAAAGTTGAACTCAAAAAGTACCCCAGTAATGAGGCCCACATTTACTTGAATCAGTTTGTGAAACTATTTATGCTCCAAGATATTGCTGAAAATGACAGAGCAATGAATCAGAAATTAGTGGAGCCTAAGAGTTGGGTGTTATACACACAAAGGCAGAGAGAAACACAGAGAAAGGGAAAGAAACAGGCAAAAAGAGCCCTACTGATGGCACTGTCATCCTTCCGTGACTGTGCACATTGCCAAAGGCTGTGCTTTCAGAGGATCTACAGCAGGGGGTTGAACAGACATCCCTAAAACAGTCTAGCCAAGAGGCTAAACAAATACACAAATAGCGGCATTAAAAAGCTTTGATGATAGGGTTCAGTATCCAGAGCTAGTACAACGTATTATCTAAAATGTTCGGTTTTCAACAATGACAACAACAAAAACAGGTGACATACACTGGAATGTGTGACACACACAGGGAGACAGAGCAGGTGACAGGAACTGCCTGTCAGGGAGCCCAGATGTTCGATTTAATAGACAAAGGCTTCAAAGCAACCTTTATAAATACATTAAAAAAACTAAAGCAAACCGTGCTTAAGAAGTAAAGGAATGTCAACAGTGTTTCATCATGCAGTGGATATAAATAAAGAGAAATTATTAAAAAATATGAAAGAACCACATGAAAACTCTGAGCTTGAAAAGTATGACTGAAATGAAAAATTTACTGGAGGGATTCAACAGTAAACTTGGAACCGGCCGAAGAATCAGCTGAACAGTTGATTGACAGAGGCTGCGCAATCTGTCGAGAGAAACGAAGAACGAAGAAAAATAAACGGACACTCAGAGAACTGTGGGACACAAACTCACCAACACGTGTGTAACATGAGTAGCAGAAAGCCAGGAGAGAGAGAAAGGACTGAAAAAATTATTCAAAGAAATCACGACTGGAAATTCCCAGGTTGATGAAAAACATTCACCTACACAACCACAGAGGTCAGTGAACTCCACGGAGGGTAAAATTATATCTACACCCGGACAATTCATGTAAAAATGTTGAAAGACAAAGGCAATTCTTGAAAGTAGCATGGCCTGTGAGACATAAAGGAATCCCAGGAAAACTAATGTCTGACTTCTCATCGCAAACAACAGAAGCCATAAGGGGGATGATACATTCAAAGAACGAATCATTACTATGGGGAAATGTCTAGCATTGTGCTGGTACAGTACCAGAACAGACCTAATTCTTGTGCTGTTCAGAGTTCAGTCCCTATCACTCTGGTCTATAGCTGATCTGGCTTCCCATGGACAAGGTAGTACCGTGGTCATCAGGATCACCCTTCTGCTTACAGCGATGACATTGAGCTTTTTCTTATTTTTCTGGCATCCAGGCTCTCAGCTCTTTAGAATCTGGTTCTCTCTGTGTGTGTATGTGTGTATATATACATACATACACATAGCTTAGCATTTATAGGAATGTTTAATGGAAAAATAATAAAAAAGATTTTCATAATGTTTTGACACACTGGCCCCAAATTTAAAAAAAAAATTATACATATATATATATATGAACTACTCTGGCTCATCCTTGTGGTCACTGATTCACAAAGCAACATCTTATTGATAATGTTCCCAGGGATGGCAGGGTGGAAGTAAGCCTCTCAAATCTCCTTCAAGAGCACCCGCGGGAGGGAGCACAGCTGACTGATGGCCTCCGGGCTTCTTCCTGTCTGGGTTCCTCACTGCGCTCCTGCAGAGGCCATGCTTTCTCCGGGTTATTCCCGTCAGCAACTAACACAGCGAGGGCACGACTGCAGGGCGGACTGCTACTGCTGGCTCTCCAGTGGGCCATTTTTAGTGGAGGAGAGGAACACCTGTTCTGGTTGAGACGTTTAGAAATGCTCTGCAGCCTGAAGCAGTTCCTCGGTAGCATTGCTTCTCTCTTCCCTTTCCTAAGTACTAGACCTACTTCTTGACCCTCAGGCTCTTGGCCAGTTCCCTCGTCCTTTATCAATCACTGGCCTTCCCCTCCTTCCCAATAAGTTACAAGTCTTAGCCTTCTTAATATTTGCTTCTGATAAGAGTGAACTAAATGACCAGGTTTTTGTGTCCTTATAGCGTGGTTTAAAATAGGGGGAGAAAACAGTCTTGAACAAAATATCTGTTGGATAAAGAATTATTACTATTGTGGAAAAATAGCCAATTCTGACATTTAAGTCTTTTAATATGGCTAATAAGTATTTGGAAAATATTTTTCTTGGCAAATCGTAAAATGTTCAGATAACTGAGCAAGCAATATGCCAACTTCCAAGCAAATATAGGTATACCTTGTTTTATTGCACAGTAACGAGTTTTTTACAAATTGAAGATCTGCGGCCACCCTGCATTGTCAGAAGATGGTTAGCATTTCCAGTAATAAAGTATCTTAAAATTAAGGTATATGTATTTTTTAAAGACATAATGTTATCGTAGTCTTAATAGATGGCAGTAGAGTGTAAACATAACTTTTGTATGCAGCGGTAAATCAAAAAAGGTGTTTGACTTGTTTTATTATTATATTCCTTTTATCTGGAACAAATAAATGGTCTGGAACAGTGGTCTGGAACAAAATGCTGAGGTGTGCCAGCATGGCTATTGGTTTTTTTTTTTTTTAAACAACTGATTAGGTTTATATAACTTCAAAATTTTACCCTTTAAGATAAATTACCTTTCAGTGAGGCTTGGTGAAGAATACATTAGCCCTTTAAATACCTTTTTATGTTGCTCAGTGGAGAAAAACTTGAACACTTGATTATGTCAAAAATGTACCTTCTAAAAAGCAGACTGCTCCTTTCTACCTCAGAGAAGCATGGGGAGCAAATGAAACAACATGAAACTGGGATCAGGTGAATGGAGTCAGAAAAGGGTCAGCTCGGCAATAAAGTCCCTCTGTGCTTTTAACAATATTAACAGCAGATCTGTAGGTTTACTGAGGGTGACAATTCAGAAGCTGTCATCACTGCCTTAGCCTATGTAGATGTTAGAAATCAATATGCCGTGTTCAGGAACTGAGCTCGTGTAGCCTCATATCATGTGAGTATTCTGACTCACACGGCGCCATGTATACCTACAATAGACAATGATAAATGAAATTTAGCTAAATGCATTAAAAAGAAGATGTAAAGGAACACTGAGCTTTGTTTCAAAAGTGTAAAAAGTTAACTTTGCTATTTAGAGAACTATTCCTTTTTTTAACCATGTAAACCTGTGTATGTAAAATGGGGTACATTTTTGGTTATATAACATAATTTTACATCATCATTTGTTTTGAAGCAATTCCTTCATGGTAAGTTATTTCTTGAAATATATTATGTACTTCCATAAACATCTAAATTACTACTGCTTAGACACTAACCAGGATTGTTGCTCTTTTTATATGGCAACTTTGCATAGAAAAAGTATAATCAAGTTGGTTGAATAGGTCGACAATTCATGATATAAAATAAAAACATGAGAAATGTGTGCCCTGCAATTTAGAATGTACCATCAACTTCTCCAAACTATCATCACAACTGAAGCACAAAAGGAAAACAGATTTTAAAAAACAGCAAGTTGCACATTTGTCATTTAAATTAAATATACTCCAAAAGATTTCGTGCAACTTTCTAAGTGTATCCTGTAAGTATAAACTCATTTTAGCTGACAGACATCTAGTTGCTTTGATATATCACTGTAATTATGAAAGCACGAAAGTAAAACCATAATGTACATGGCAGTAAATTTTGAAAAACACAAATAAAAAATTATATTATGGAAACAGAACTAGTGAGAAGCTAGTGTTGATATCTTAATCTCATTGGGGACATTCATTTTAATATCATTAAGACTCAGATCGATTTAAGAATGACAGTAACATATAGGAAAAACATTTTTGCTTACTAAAATATTCATTACTGTAATAGATAAAAATTTAATTGCTTGTTTTTCCTGAAATGTAAATATGTGTGAAAAAATGAACTACTCTGTAAAGAAATTTTATCTTACAAAATATTAAAAATGAATTATTTACACAAGTAATTTTCTCAGTCTTTAAATATAGTCTAAGCATTTTATAGCTGAAAATAAGATTTAAATTTCTATCTACAAATGTTTTATATATAATATGTAATTAACATATACTCAGAAATTATCATATGCTATGACTATGGTTCAATAAACAAAGTCATCTATTAACATTATGATTACAAGAAACAGTAATTTAGAAAACAGTATCTTATATCAAAATTTTATTAATCAGGTTAACCTTAAAATCTCTGTTTTCCCTCAGGCTTTACATTATTTTTAAATTCCATTAACTGCTAAATTCCTTAAATTGCAAAGGACAAAATGAATTTCATAAAAAGCTATTTATCTCTCTCTAGAGTATTGGTAAAAGTCCAAATAAATGAGCTAATAAGGTTACTTAAAATTTCTTTCTAAAAGCACAGATATGTTAAAGAACTTCTAACTATGTAGCAGCTTCAGACTTCATAATTTCTTAATCATCTACCAAAATTGTAAATTATAAAAAGTAAACTGACTTCAATTAATAGAGAATAATTTGACTTTTGAAGAACAAAAATGTGTGTCTCTCATGAATTTACCTTCAGTTCAGTTCAGTTCAGTTACTCAGTCGTCTCCGACTCTTTGCGACCCCATGAATCGCAGCACGCCAGGCCTCCCTGTCCATCACCAACTCCCAGAGTTCACCCAGATTCATGTCCATCGAGTCAGTGATGCCATCCAGCCATCTCATCCTCTGTTGTCCCCTTCTCCTCCTGCCCCCAATCCCTTCCAGCATCAGAGTCTTTTCCAATGAGTCAACTCTTCTCATGAGGTGGCCAAAGTACTGGTTTCAGCTTTAGCATCATTCCTTCCAAAGAAATCCCAGGGCTGATCTTCAGAATGGACTGGTTGGATCTCCTTGCAGTCCAAGGGACTCTCAAGAGTCTTCTCCAACACCACAATTCAAAAGCATCAATTCTTTGGCGCTCAGCCTTCTTCACAGTCCAACTCTCACATCCATACATGACCACAGGAAAAACCATAGCCTTGACTAGACGGACCTTAGTGGGCAAAGTTAATGTCTTTGCTTTTCAATATGCTATCTAGGTTGAATTTACCTTAGACTACACTGAAATTTAGATCACGTTATTTTAACTAAATAAAAAACTTTGAAATAAATGTATCCTAAACTGTAGCTTGTTAAATTTATAGAAAAATAATATACTGACAAACTCCATAAGCTGAATATAAATTGTATTCATTTAGCTAGATTGGCTTTTTAAATCACATAGCACATACACATATAACATTTTATATATAAGTGACATTTTACACACACACACACATATATATACATACATATATATGACAAGGGGCTTCCTTGATAGCTCAGTTGGTAAAGAATCTGCCTGCAATGAAGGAGACCCTAGTTTGATTCCTGGGTCAGGAAGATACGCTGGAGAAGGGACAGGCTACTGACTCCAGTATTCCTGGGCTTCCCTGGTGGCTCAACTGGTAGAGAATCTGCCTGCAACGTGGAAGACCTGGGCTCTTCCCAGGATTGGGAAGATCCCCTGGAGGAGGGCATGGCAACCCACTCCAGTATGCTGTTTCCATGTTGGTGCAACTGTCTTCTAAATGGTTTGATCGCTCGTAATTCTGAATCTTCTCAGGGCTTCCCTGATAGCTCAGTTGGTAAAGAATTGGCCTGCAATGACGAGACCTCAGGTTAATTCCTGGGTCAGGAAGATCCACTGGAGAAAGGATAGGCTACCCACTCCAGTATTCTTGGGCTTCCCTGTTGCCTCAGCTGGTAAAGAATCCGCTAGCAATGTGGGGGACCTGGATTCAATCCCTGGGTTGGGAAGATCCCCAGGAGAAGGGAAAGGTTACCCACTCCAGTATTCTGGCCTGGGCAATTCCATGGACTGTATAGTATATGGACTGTAAAATATATACATTTTATATATAAGACATTTTATACATATATATATATGACAAAATAAAAAACAGTGACAGTAGTCTGAAAGTAGTAGGAGAACAAAAATTCATGAAAAACAGTCATGCAATTTGAAAAGTTATAGATACTGGAAAAATCAAAGATGTTTGGATTCATTTAGTGTCAATTCAATATTATCAGCAATAATTCAGCACTATATAAAAATGATGTTAATATAATGGATCTGAATATCAACAGACACGTTCTGTAATGAATTTTGAAAACTCAAAGAGCTTTATCTTTCCCTAAATACTACATTCTTGGCTGTGTCAGATACTAAAATTTTTTGAAAAGTGAAAAATCTCTTTTGGAATGAGAAATTTGGTTGACATTGGGGAAAATAATCCAGACTGAGGAAAAATCTTTAGGGCTCTGAAAATGACCCTGACTTTTACACTCTGTCAGAATGGTTGGTGCTAGCGGCAGCTTAGCCCATCACCAGCTGTGGTACCCTAGTGAGCTGCTGCTAGTCTCTGAGGCTTCTGTCTCTTCAGTATTTATATGTTGAAATCTCAGCTCTCTGAGGTGGTGGTGTTAGGAGGGGTAGGTATTAAGGAGGGTTCCACCCTCATGGATGGGATTAGTGCCCTTATAAATGGAGCTCCAATACTTTGGCCACCTGATGCAAAGAGCTGACTCACTGGAAAAGACCCTGATGCTGAGAAAGACTGAGGGCAGGACAAGAACAAGGAGACACAGGATGAGATGGTTGGATGGCATCACTGACTCAATGGACATGAGTTTGAGCAAACTCCAGGAGAAGGTGAAGGACTGGGAAGCCTGGCGTGCTGCAGTCCACGGGGTTGAAAAGGGTTGGACACGACTAAGCGACAGGACAACCAAAGGAGGCTCCGGAGAGCTCGCCAGCCCCCTCTGCCATGAGAGGATACAACCAGAGAATCTGACTGTGAAGAGGGCCCTCACCAGCCATGCTGGCCTCCTGGCCTCAGACTTCCAGCTTCCAGAACTGTGAGCAATAATTTTCTATTGTTTATAAGCTACTCAGTCTGAGATATTTATAACACAGCCAAACAGACTAACAGAGGTGCTGGTATACCTCTCCTGGAAATATTTTCAATTCTCTCACTAATACGAGGGGACTCGGTCCCCTCAGCACTGACTATAAATCTTAAGATCTTAAAGAGTATCATGGCCATTCCAGTATTTAAACCAACTTTCTCAAGAATGTGTGGCCAATTAAGTTCCTCTTTTATCTCATCTGACTCTACTCAGTGTCACAATGAAAACTTTTCACCCCTTTAACCAACGAAAAATCAACCACAATTCAGTTTAGTTCAGTCGCTCAATCATGTCTGACTCTTTGTGACCCCATGGACTGCAGCACACCAGGCCTCCCTATCTATCACCAACTCCTAGAGCTTGCTCAAATTCATGTTCATCGAGTTGGTGATGCCATCCAACCATCTCATCCTCTGTCATCCCCTCCTCCTCCTGCCTTCAATCTTTCCCAACATCAGGGTCTTTCCAATGAATCAGTTCTTTGCAGCAGGTGGCCAAAGTGTTGGAGTTTCAGCTTCAGCATCAGTCCTTCCAGTGAATATTCAGAACTGATTTCCTTTAGGATGGACTGGTTTGATCTCTTGCAGTCCAACCACAATTATCGTCCCCTATTTTTTTCTCTAAAGAAGTTGGTGGGGGGAGCTTTTAACTTACAAAAAACCTTAGCCTCATACCTTAAGCACACACCTATCAATCAAGAAGTCCTCTGTAAATGTTCCAACCAGACTTAGAGGCCCTCATGCAAAGAATCTTTTTGCTCTATTTTCCAGCAATAGACGTTCAATATTTAGAGATTCCAAGGAGAGCTTGCTGATTATTCCCTCTAGGACACTTACTATAATACATGTGGTTTTCTAATATGGTGGCAAAGCATTTAAATTATTTTGCTGGCCATTTATAATTCCCTTTACCTTTCCCCCATGCCTTTTAAAAAGGATGAATTGTGAGGAAAACCATTTTGTTACGTGAGGTGACAGGTGAAGATGAAAAGTGAAGTAGTAAAAAATGGCTGACTTTATCCACATTAATAAAAGAAAAAGAATGATTAGAAAGGATTAGAGAGGACTGACAGTGAAAAATTCAGGTAGGAGATGTCTGTAAGAGGATAAGAATAAGGATCAAAGAAGGAAAAACACTTTCCAACGGAGGAAAGGATAGAGAAGTTTGTGTCAGATTTAACTGTGAGAAAATCTTATAAACAAGAGGAAAAAAAAACCAAACCAGGCATGTTTGGGATGCTCTGTGATATGAGGTGCCATATGCTTCCCTTGTTTTCTCATATGAAACTCCTGAAAAAATTTACATTTTTATCAATGCTTTAGTTATTAGATTAGTATTTCTTCTTTTGTGAGCAATTTCTCTGAAAGTGAGGTCAATTACACTGGCATCCCTAAAAACGACCTACAAATTTTATAATATGTGTATAAAACAAATTAAATTCCCTTTCTTCTCTGAGCAGACTCATCAAAATCTCAGTGGGTATTAGACTCATTTCTAAGGAGCAGATGTACTAGTTTCATCTGGAAATTTTATTATTCCATGATTTCTGCTGATTGTCTTCTAACATTTAAGTCTAACACCTCTATCTATAAAAAATCTAGGCCCTCTAATTTCCTATTGATAATCTTTTGTCACAACTCTTAGAATCCAAAACCACTATACTCACTTTTTATTATTTAAATGACACTATATACAGACTTTAGAAGGCTCCCAGTGTCCACCGAATCCAGTTCAGTTCAGTTGCTCAGTCGTGTCCGACTCTTTGCAACTGCATGAACTGCAGCAGGCCTGGCTTCCCTGTCCATCACCAACTCCTGGAGCTTGCTCAAACTCATGTCCATCGAGTCAGTCATGCCATCCAACCGTTTCATCCTCTGTTGTCATCTTCTCCTCCTGCTGTCAATCTTTCCCAGCATCAGGGTCTTTTCCAATGAGTCCGTTCTTCACATCAGGTGACCAAAATATTGGAGTTTCAACTTCAGCATCAGTCCTTCCAATGAATACTCAGGAGTGATTTCCTTTAGGATGTAATGGTTAGATCTCCTTGCAGTCCAAGGGATGCTCAAGAATCTTCTCCTGATGTGGATGGCTCCAGGCTGGGGCACACAAAATGAGCCTAGAGCATCTTCATGGACAACAAGAAGGACCCCCAAAACAATAGAAATGATTAAAATGACACAGGAGCCAGCTTGGAGGGGAACCCATTAGACAATCTGGGAAAATTTGATCATCAAAATTTAAAAAGTACTTAACAAATTATAACATAAATAATAGATTATAATCCACTGAGTAAAATACAGTCATTGAGTCTGTTTGGAATTAAATAGAATGAATTAATGAATGAATAAATTAATGCATCAATTTTTTTAAAAAAAGAGTCTTCTCCAACACCACAGTTCAACAGCATCAATGCTTCAGCACTCAGGTTTCTTTAGAGTTCACCTCTCACATCCGTACATGACCACTGGAAAAGCCATAGCTTTGACTAGATGGACCTTTGTTGGCAAAGTAATGTCTCTGCTTTATAGTATGCTGTCCAAGATGGTTATAGCTTTTCTTCCAAAGAGCAAGCATCTTTTAATTTCATGGCTTCAGTCACCATCTTCAGTGATTTTGGAGCCCAAAAAAGTAAAATCTGTCACTGTTTCCATTGTTTCTTCATCTATTTGCCATGAAGTGATGGGACCGGATGCTATGATCTCAGTTTTCTGACTGTTGAATTTTAAGCCAACTTTTTCACCCTCGTCTTTTACTTTCAAGAGGCTCTTTAGTTGTTCTTCACTTTCTGCCATAAGGGTGGTGCCATCTGCCTATCTGAGGTTATTGATATTTCTCCCAGAAATCTTGATTGCAGCTTGTGCTTCATCCAGTCCAGTTTCACATGATGTACACTGCATATAAGTTAAAATAAGCAGGATGACAATATACTGCCTTGATGCGCTTCTTTCCCAAGTTGGAACCAGTCTGTTGTTCTATATCCAGTCCTAACTGTTGCTTCTTGACCCGCACACAGATTTCTTAGGAGGCAGGAAAGATGGTCTAGTATTCCCATCTCTTTAAGAATTTTCCACAGTTTATTATGGTCCACAGTCAAAGGCTTTGGCACAGTCAATAAAGCAGAAGTAGATGTTTTTCTGGAACTTTCTTGCTTTTTTGATGATCCAACGGATGTTGGCAATTTGATCTCTGGTTCCTCTGCCTTTTTGAAAACCAGCTTGAACATCTGGAAGTTCACATATTGCTGAAGCCTGGCTTGGAGAATTTTGAGCATTATTTTACTAGTGTGTGAGATGAGTGCAATTGTGCAATGATTTCAACATTCTTTGGCATTGCCCTTCTTTGGGATTGGAATGAAAACTAACCTTTTCCAGTCCTGTGGCCACTGCTGAGTTTTGCACATTTGCTGGCATATTGAGTGCAGCACTTTCACAGTATCATCTTTTAGGATTTGAAATAGCTCAACTGGAATTCCATCACCTCCACCAGCTTTGTTTGTAGAGATGCTTCCGCTGGCCCACTTGACCGCATTCTAGGATGTCTGGCTTTAAGGTGAGTGATCACACACCATCGTGGTTATCTGGGTCATGAAGATCTTTTTTGTACAGTTCTTCTGTGTATTCTTGCCACCTCTTCTTAATATCTTCTGTTAGGTCCATACCATTTCTGTCCTTTATTTTGCCCATTTTTGTATGAAATGTTTCCTTGGTATCTCTAATTCTCTTGAAGAGATCCCTAGTCTTTTCCATTCTATTGTTTTCCTCTGTTTCTTTGCATTGATCACTGAGGAAGGCTTTCTTATCTCTCCTTGTTATTCTTTGGAACTGTGCATTTAAATGGGTATGTCTTTCCTTTTCTCCTTTGCCTTTCACTTCTCTTATTTTCTCAGCTATTTGTAAAGCCTCCTCAGACAGCCATTTTGCACTTTTTCATTTCTTTCTCTTGGGGATGGTTTTGACCACTGCCTCCTGAACAATGTCACGAACCTCCATCTATAGTTCTTCAGGCACTCTATCAGATCTAATCCCTTGAATCTATTTGTCACTTCTACTATATAATCATAAGGGATTTGATTTAGGTCATACCTGAATGGTCTAGTGGTTTCCCTACTTTCTTCAATTTAAGTCTGAATTTGACATGAGTATTTCATGATCTGAGCCACAGTCAGCTCCCGGTCTTGTTTTTGCTGACTGTATAGAGCTTTTCCATCTCTCTTTCAGTAAATTCTGACTGATCCCCAACTATGTATCAGGCATTTTCTAGTGGTGGGCATTTAAAGCTAAATAAAAGAGACTATTTCCTGTCCTACAGAGTTAACATTCTAGTGATAGCCACTGTAAAAAGTAAACTAACAGGAAAATATCTAACTCTTAAATGTACTATAAAAGAGAAAGATTGATACAAGAGATCTCAATAGGAAAAGTTAAACTTCAGTTTGGGGGGGGGGCGTCATGGAAAACTTTTATGAGATGACATTTTCTTAAAGTCCTTTTTAATCTTTTAAAAAATTTCATGGTAACAATACAATTTGAAATTTTATATTTATTTGTTCAGGTACTTCTTTTAATGAGTTTGGGAAAATGCAAAAATCGCAAGAATTTATAAACCATCATATGGAACAACAGACTGGTTCCAAATAGGAAAAGGAGTACGTCAAGTCTGTATATTGTCACCTTGCTTATTTAACCTATATGCAGAGTACATCATGAGAAACGCTGGACTGGAAGAAGCACAAGCTGGAATCATGATTGCCAGAAATATCAATAACCTGAGATATGCAGATGACACCACCCTTATGGCAGAGAGTGAAGAGGAACTAAAAAGCCTCTTGATGAAAGTGAAAGAGGAGAGTGAAAAAGCTGGCTTAAACTTCAACATTCAGAAAACGAAGATCATGGCATCTGGTCCCATCACTTCATGGGAAATAGATGGGGAATCAGTGGAAACAGTGTCAGACTTTATTTTGGGGGGCTCCAAAATCACTGCAGATGGTGATTGCAGCCATGAAATTAAAAGACGCTTACTCCTTGGAAAAAAGGTTATCACCAACCTAGATAGCATATTGAAAAGCAGAGACATTACTTTGCCAACAAAGGTCCGTCTAGTCAAGGCTATGGTTTTTCCAGTGGTCATGTATGCATATGAGAGTTGGACTGTGAAGAAGGCTGAGCACCAAAGAATTGATGCATTTGAACTGTGGTATTGGAGAAGACTCCTGAGAGTCCCTTGGACTGCAAGGAGATCCAACCAGTCCATTCTGAAGGAGATCAGCCCTGGGTGTTCTTTGGAAGGAATGATGCTAAAGCTGAAACTCCAGTACTTTGGCCACCTCATGAGAAGAGTTGACTCATTGGAAAAGACTCTGATGCTGGGAGGGATTGGGGGCAGGTGAAGAATGGGACAAGAGAGGATGAGATGGTTGGATGGCATCACTGACTCGATGGACATGAGTCTGAGTGAACTCCGGGAGTTGGTGATGGTCAGGGAGGCCTGGCGTGCTGCAATTCATGGGGTCACAAAGAGTCGGACACGACTGAGCGACTGAACTGAACTGAACTGAATTGTATGGCAAGTGCAGTTGGTAATTTTTGAAAGAATAGCACTGTAAAGCTTGAAAGATTTGCTTCTATCCTTTTTGAGCTTGTTAGAAAACATTTGGGATTTCCCAGTGGCTCAGATGGTAGAGAATCTGCCTGTAATATGGGAGACCAGGGTTCAATTCCTGGGTCAGGAAGACCCTCCAGAGAAGCTAATTGCTACCCACTCTAGTACCAATATTAGGGTTTTCTTTGCTCTACTTTTTAAATGAATTTATATCCCTTTTTTCCTATTAATGTCAGCATGTTTTAAAGTTCCATTTTTTTGCTGGAAGTAGTCTCTCATTTTGCTTGAGGCTTACTTGACCATTTAATTAACAGCAGTTGTATTATCTGTGATTAGATTTCATCTGCACCAATTCATTTCCCTCACCATTCACAGTTCAAAGTAAGAAAATAAACCTGCAACCAGCTTAAGAGATGATTAGGGCATAGAGGACAAAATAAATATGACATCTAACTAATAACCAGCAGCATTAACTAATAATTTTAATTAAAACACATTAAATAGAAAATATGAAACTATGTATTTTGGATAAAAACCAGCAGGTTATAAACATCATAGAAAGTAAACCAAACACAGGCTCTTTGTACAGGGTAATTAGCATTATGCAAAGAGAGAACATGACATTAAGATGACATTCTAGACTTAGGCTTGAGTCTTCTTGAATTTATAGTAGGTTTTCCTTTAAAAACAATGTCATACATGATGACTTAATGTCTTTCTCTACCCAGGGAGCCCCACTTAATCTGTAATGTGTTTTTGAGGGTAATATTGTGTTTCAGCATCATATGTTTAGACAACCATATATAAATCCTGCTTATGAAAAAGAAACTCCTTTTAGGAAATCTTTTAAGAAATTAAAATAATAATATGAGCAAACAATCTACTGTGACAGAGTTAAAAGGTCAAAAAACAAAACAAAAAAGTGTAACAGAACATTACAACCCATACCAAATAAAAGCGACAGTATCTCTAAGAACATAAGATAATAACAACCTGAAATAAATAACAAAGATGGTTACTTTCAGTGTCACCTTCTCAAGGAAGACTTTTCTCCCTCGTCTGCCACGCTACCTGAAGGAAACACACCCCTTCCTCTACCTGGCGTTGGACTCACACTTTGATATCACCTGGTACATAATTCTATCATTAAATTGATGTCGGTTTGCTTGTGTGTTTCTCCCACTAACCTAATTGAAAAAAAAAGAATAAAACATTCCTGATTTCTAACACATAGTAACTGCTCAAAATATCTTGAATAACTGACCCTTTCTTATGTTTCAAAATAGCTGTTTTATGGATATTTACAATAAATTCCCTGGTTTTATGTTACCTTTGATGTTTTCCCAAGTTTATTTCAGGACCAAATTTATTAACATGTGTAAATACCCATCTCCTCTACTCCCAGTACATGCACGCACACACGCTTGCATGCACTCGCTGACTGAAAGAATTATGTTTTGATCAATGTGGTTCCTTAATGTGAGAATTTAAGTTAATCTACATTAGAAAGGAAGGGGAAAGTGAAGGATAGGAGACTAAGAACTGGGAAGAGCAGTGGGAAGAAAAAACAAAGTATTTTTGTGTGTTTTACTGACTTTTTCCTAGAAGCACCATTTAAGTATTGGAAAGCCTTTTAAAACAAATTTTTGCTGATTGGACTGTGCTGCTTTATAGACTATTTGCAAAGTTTGGCCCATGTAAGATGCTCATTTTATTAAGATTCCATTGGGAGAGGCAAGTATATAAGATTTGAGACTTAAGCTGCAGGATTCATTCAGCTTCACCTCAGAGTAAAAGCTTTGCTTGTATATCCCGCCAAGAATGTACTTCAACCATGACCATCTGATTCTTTGGAATATGCTATAAGTAATAACATTCAAAGAGATAGGGGCCATTGTGAGTCTGAGAATATAACCAGGAAATCAACGCTAAAATCAGAACTTGGGGGAGAATGTCTTATTAAAATTTTTTTTAATTGAAGGATAATGGCTTTACAGTGCTGTGTTAGTTTCTGATAATGCAAATCAGCTATAAGTATACACATATCCCTCCCTCTTCAGCCTCCCTCCCACCTCCTACCCCAGTTCCACGCCTCTCGGTCATCATCGCAGGGCACTGAGCTGAGCTCCCTGTGCTGTACAGTAGCTTCCCACTAGCTGTCTGTTTCACGTATGCTGGTGTATATAAGTCAATGCTACTCAGTTTGTCCCACCTTCTCAGAACTTCAACTTCTTTTGAGAATGCAGTTTTGGGAGTGAACATGCAACTCGAAGACACTTAAATGAAACCGCATGAATCTGTGCAATAAAAGTCACTTTACCTTAAATAGTCATGATGACAATAACAATGGTATAAATAGCAACACTAACATCTAACATTTATTGTGTATTTCCCCTGTGGCAAGCCCTGCTTTGAGCATTTTATACATACCAATTTATGTAATTCCTTTCATAATCCTTTGATGCTGGCAACAACACTAGTTCCATTTCACAGTTAAGGAAAGGATTTAGGTGATGGATCCATAATTAAGCATCAATCAAGTACTGGGACCAGGATTCAAACTTGGGAATCTAGTTCCATAATCTTCTCAACCACATTCTTACCTCCATACTATACCATAATATTTCTTAAGAAACCAGCATCCCTTCTAGATAGCTAGGTTAATGTCAGACTTCACAGGATTCATTGAATGCTATTTCCCTGCCTCTTTATTAAAAAAAATAAACAATAGATCCTTTGAGGCATATGAATGCTGTTTCGGGACTGACAGTCTTTGAAGCTACTAGTAGCTTCTACTTGAAACTAGGAAGTAAAGACGTGTACGTGGCATATGCTGTGAACAGGAGTGGTATCTTTAACTTGATTTGGCACAGGTCAGTGTCTAAGATACTCTGAAGTACAAGTCTGAAGGGAACAGCATAGCATATTGAACATACACATACATCATCCATGACTTCATTTTGTAGAAGATGGTCTCACCGATCCTGAGTGGGTGAACCGCAGTGCGTGTTGTGCCTGGGACTTATGTCAAATGATATAATAACATGTTAGCAAAAAAGGATAACGGGCCCCACTCTCATGTTCCAACTGGCATAGCAACAAGAGTAGGCTATTTGCCAAAGGACATTAAGCTGAGCCTTGGAGAAGTAGAAACAGTTCCACCAGATTTACTCAGTAGGGAATTATGGCCAAAATTTATTAAACTTTGGATTCTTCAAATTCTATTTGTGAAATTAATCAGAACACAATAAAAGTTGGTATCCCCATGTTATGACTAAATCTCTCCTGAGCCTGAAATTTTCGCATTATGTTCAGCAATAAAGATTCACCAATACAAATTTAAAAAGAACAACTTCAGTTACATTATCACCAGATTTCTTTAAATATAGCCAATAGCATCTTATGTGTCTTAACATGAGTAATGCACATAAGGAAATGTAGGGTTAAAGGATCAAGTTTTTTTTTTTTTTTTTTCTGATTTAAACTTGCCGTTATGTACTTAAGCTAAAACAAAGTTCTAGAATTAGAGTGAAGTGCACATGCCTCTGAGGAAATCCAGTCAGCTAGCTTGCCAGTGTTCATATACAGAGACAGTCACTCTTTAGACAAGTTTTTGTCTGATTAATGTTATTTCAGGTGATGGGTAGCCTTGTGAATAAATGATGAAAAGATGAAAACTAAAATATATAGTAGCACAAGCCAGCACTACAGAAAGTAAATAGCTATTTTTAAGAGAGATATTATTTGGAAAGTCAAGAGCAATTTAAATAAGCAGTTTACATGACAGCTCAATAATGAACAGCAGTAACCTGCTCTGTGTTCCCTCCCAGGCTCACACAAGCCAATGGGGAGTGAGTTTGCCGAATCAGGAGACTAACTGAGGGAAAACCATCCCTCCATCTTTTGAGAGTGGACTAAAAATAAACACATTTTGGAAAACCAAAACAGATATGTTAGCCCAACCATATATGTGTCAGAAAAGCAAAGCTAGAAGAGAGAGAAGTGAGTGAATGCAAATTAGAAATAGAAGTTTTGCAATACCTGTGGCATTTATGCCAGTGCTAGGCTAGTTTATTAAAACATGCACCTACTGGGAAATGGAGAGAAAAACAGGACATTGTCTGTGCGTTATCCTGTACTTCTTGTCCTCAGGGGCAACATTTTTTTCTTAGAGATCAACCCAGCACTGTTTACTGCAGACCACAAACTGCTTCACAAACCTTCATGTTGATTTTGAATGGATCACCAGATTTGCCTCACAGTGTGAAGCAAATCAAATCCTATAATATCTGATCAACAGAGACATTTTGTTTAAACGACACATGTTCTGTTTAGGGAAAGCATACACTTGCTTTTCACTTTCACACTTGCTTCAGAAATTGTCCCATCCCCTCTGTTAATTAGGTGAGCTTTTTTATTTACAATGGAACAATGGTGCCAAAATATTTTGGGGAAATGGACCTTCAGGAGTTAACTCAAATTATATCAAACTTTGATAATACAGACATTGAATATATTTTTAAAAGCAAATTTCACACTAAGGTCTACTGGGTGCATATTTTTTATCTCGGAAGTTCTACAGTTTCAGGACAAAGGTGAAACTCTAACTAACACTAGGATGCTTTTATCTGTAGCAGTGAATAAATTTCATAGTTTCTTTGGCAACTTGTAAAAGTGCACCATTCATATGCACATGCACCTTCATCTAAAAGAAATTTTAAAGAAAATGCTTTTGTCTGATGTACAGTTCTCTGAAAAATAGAGTTGTTAAGAATAACTGTGTTTCTTCTGCTGAACAACCAGATTTAACTATCCAGGCAAGAGCATAGTATTGTGGTACTTGCACAGGTCAAAGACAGTATCTATTGCAGCATGCTTCTCTGTACTGGAAACAGCAGAGTCACTGTATTTTTAAAATATATATATATATATATATATATATCAGTACTTTTCTTTATTTCTTTTTTTAGAGAATTTTTTTTGACATGGACCATTAAAAAAAATTCTTTACTGAATTTGTTATAATATTGCATCTTTAAAAAAAAAATGTTTTGTTTTGTTTTGTTTTTTGCTGTGAGGCTTGTGGGATCTTACCTCCCTAACCAGGGATCAAACTATCCTTTGAGTTGGAAGGCAAAGACTTTGATAGGATAGATAGTATAGTATAGCCACTGGACTGCAAGGAAAGTATTGTATTTTTAATTTAGTGTTTCCATCCAGTAAAGCAACACCGAAAAAATGGGTTTGCCATTGTTAATATTATTACAGTATCAAAAGAAAAAGGCCCATAATAGATTTTTATTTTAAGAATGAAAAATACTAATAACTGGTAGAGCAGTGAGTTTTGGTATTCACAGCTCACTAATGGAAAGAAAATACACTCTGATTCCTACAAATATTTACATAAATAACAACATGAGTTTGGGAAATTATTTAAACAGCTTTTTTAAAGATCTATTGTAAAATTAAATTCTATTTCCCAGGAACTCCAAAAGCCTAGCAATGAAATAAAGCTATACTAAAAATAGAGAGGACATATCAGATTTTTTTTTCTTTGAAATGCAAGTAGTTGGATATTATAAAATTATTACATTTGGATTTCCCTGGTGGTCCAGTGGTCAAGATGCTGGGCTTCCAATGCAGGAAGCCCAGGTTCGATTCCTGGTCAGGGAATTAGATCCCACATCCCTCAACTAAGAGTTTGCATGCTGCGACTAACACCCAGTGCAGCCAAATAAATAAATAAATATATTTTAAAAATAGCTATATTGGTGTATATGTGTGTGTGTACATGTAATATATGTACACACCTATATGTACATGTATGTATGTACACACATCTCCTCTCAGAGCAAGTTATACCATAAGTTCAATAACCTTAAGTCTTTTCAAACTTTTGATGTAGAGTGTTCTGCCTCTCAAGAGAGGGTATCAAATCTGTTAGTGAAATGACTGCCTCTCAAGAGAGGGTATCAAATCTGTAAGTGAAATGATCAGCTCTTGACTCCATGGAAAGGGCTAGCTTGGGAAGTGATTTGTAGTAAAGAAGTAAGTATATGATATGACATGAGATAATATAAAGAAGTATAATATTTTCTATAATATAAAAATAGCAAGCTTGGCCATTCACGCTTTTCTTCTTCCCATGTCTTTCTTCCTGCCTCTTCCTCAGACTTATCCCAATCACGGAAGAAAGTCAGAATAACGGAGTGCCTACTATGTGCTACTTCCCATACAAGACATTCTACTTGCAGGATTTCTGAAAATATTTCAACATTTCATGGCTAATAAATCTATAAGTGATGTTTGAAAAGAAAAAGAAAAAGCCCAATATGTTTCTTGTCTGACACAGACAAAGCTTTTCTTCTAAATACGTCTATTGTTAATTTGTTTTGAATGACAGCATATAATCTAACAGTCCCTGAGTGGGTTGTTCTTTGCTGTGTTTGCTCTGATTGCCTGAAAGAAAAATATCTGTATTTTAAATTTCTTCATTTAATTAAATATACCCTGTGATGGGTAATTTCTTACAAAGGCATATTTGGACTTATATCAAACATATTATTGACCTATTTATCTTTTTTTTTTCCCACTAGTCCAGGAAAGGAAGCTGCCAAAATTTCATGTTGTTAAACATGGTGCATTGACACACATTCTATCCAATTCCAGCTCTTTTGGTGTCTTCAGGGAGGGGAGGGTCTTTCTCTATGTTTCTCTTAGGAAACGAAACCCAAGACAGGGTTTGTATCTTCCTCGTCCATGCAGCTCCCTCAGCATCTATGCTGGATGGTGTCTGAACTAAAACTTTTTTTGGTTGTTCAGTCAGGGGATACCTGTTGCAAATCCCCTCATTTCCTGTAGGGTTCACAGAGAACTACAAAAATAGAGTGGAACCTCAAGATAAATTTCTGACTCTGTATTTGTAAAGAAGAAGCAAATCTTTTATTAAAAACCTTTTGTTCTGAAGGCAGGTGGAGAATGACTCTGATACAAAGCAGCTTCAATTTTTCTCTCAAGGAGAATTAATTAATGACAAGTACAAAGTACTTTCTTTGAGAGTGCTATCTTGATGGAAAATGTGCTGGGTTTTTCTATTCGTCATAGATCAAAATGAAAGATAGGATTCCTAGTATTGATTTCCTTTTGTGCTTTACTAAAAGTAGTTTTTGTTACATTAAACATCACATGACTTTTAAAAAGATTTTGCCCAATCATGAGCTACAGTTGGGATACTCCATGATAGAACTGTTCATAATCTCTTCAGTTTGGTGTTGGATGGTTTGGAAAGTAAAAAACAAAAACATGTGAATTAGAATTTGGGATGCCTTCTTGCTGGGGACTGAACTGTGTTCCTCCAAAATTCATATGCTGAAGCTCCAAGCCCAACTGTGATGTTATGAGAGATGCGGTCTTTGGGGAATAACTAAGTTTGATGGAATTGGTGCCCTTATAAGAAGAGTCACTAGAGATTTTACTTAGTCTTTTTCTGCCATGTTAGGACACTATGCAGGTGGCCATCTGCAAGCCAGGAAGAGAGTGCTCACTAGGAACCAAAATCATCTGTTGTTCAAGTGAAAGTCACTCAGTGGTGCCCAACTCTTTGCAACTCCATAGACTATACAGTCCATGGAATTCTCCAGGCCAGCATGCTGGAGTGGGTAGCCGCTCCCTTCTCCAGGGGATCTTCCCAACCCAGGGATCAAATCCAGGTCTCCCACATTGCAGGTAGATTCTTTACCAGCTGAGCTACCAGGGAAGCCCATGTATATGGTATGTTGTTATAGCTGCTCAACCTAAGTCACTTTCTATCCGATGCATTTAGAATATGAGGAAGCAATGTAATTGCAAATCACTCCTGAACTAAATCTGAAGCTGAGTTTCTGCATGCAGAATGAGTTTTAGCTTCAGGGCACACAGTGCTCTCAGCATCTATGTCTTCCATGCTTCGATAGCCAGATCTTCTCCACAGATAGTGTCTTCTGTTTAGATTTATTGAGTTAATTCTACTTATGGATTCAATAAGACCTCTGTTGTTGTTTAGTTGCTCAGTCATGTCCAACTCTTTTGCGACCCCATGGACCACACCCACCATGCCCCTCTGTCCATGGGATTTCCAAGACAAGAATACTGGAGTGGGTTACCATTTCCTTCTCCAAGGCCTCTGAGGACCATTCAAAGGTTAAAAAAAAAAGGTAACTCTTTCTTTATATGACAGCGTTCTATCATTATCACAGTTAAGGAAGACTCAAAATACAGATTTGAAAAGCCTGACTTAGGGTCCAGTTGATGCCCTGGACTCCAGGATTGATTGTGGTGTTAAAGTGAGATTTTTTTCTGACAATCCCAGAGCATTCGTCTCTTCAGGAAGTGCAGCTCTATGAAGGTGCAG
The DNA here is from genome assembly GCF_014754425.2 of Oryx dammah. Taxonomy (NCBI): domain Eukaryota; kingdom Metazoa; phylum Chordata; class Mammalia; order Artiodactyla; family Bovidae; genus Oryx; species Oryx dammah. The sequence continues at coordinate 17,101,092 of NW_024070191.1, forward strand.
TCAGAATCAGAAGCTGTCTCAGTTACAGCATCACAGACCCCGTCTTTCACGGTAGAGCTGCTTCCCTGGGCTGCAGATGAGCAAGCGGTCAGGTATCAATAGAAAAGATTCAAATTCATGCAAATAACTGGAAACTTCTCTTTTTTGAAACCCAGTAATGGGGGCTGATAAATCATCATATTCTTATCTATTTCTATTAAAAAATGGTGAAGTAAAACTTTTTCTACTTAACACTGCAGAAATAAAATTGCAACAAATATTTGGTTAGAAACCACACAGTGCCATCAAGAACACTAACATCACTTAGATCAAATTCCTAGAATAAATGAGCAGATTTCATGTGCCTAGTTTACAAGGGCTCATTTAGAGGTGTGGTGGAATTGGGGTCACCTGAACAGAGGTTCAGATCTGGTTTGGATTACCAGGATTTGTAGAATATGTTTTTGTGTTTAAATCTTATTGTAACTTTGCCAACGAGTATTTGCCTAACCTCTGCCTCCTGAACATCAAGCTTCAATTCCCTAACATACTTCCATGCTTTTAATTTGTATCTTCCAGCTTCTTGCCAGAGTCCTGTGGTTCCTTCACACACTCCCTAAGGCACACGCCTGTGTGACTGGGTTCCATATGGATGCTTCAGGCTTATGTTGCATTCAGACAAGAAACTTTTTGGATCTCCTCAATCAGAGCAAAATCTTGAGTATTCATACAAGTAACAGTAACTTGTAACAGACATCAAGATGACCTTGTGAGCAGTATTATACACATTATTGATTTCTTCCAGTTTATAATGAACAATAGCACTTATTCAATGGTATTTATAGGAAATTTTCATTTTTTTAGAGGCAGAATGATTATCTTTATATTCTTCTCTTTAAAGGAGAACTCCCACGATTTTCACCAGAGGGAAGGAGTGTGATAGTCACTCAGTCGTGTCTGACTCTTTGCAACCCCATGGACTGCAGCCCACCAGGCTTCTCCACCCATGGGATTTCCCCAGCAAGAATACAGGAGTGGATTGCCATTTTCTTCTTCAATTTTCACCAGAAGTACATTTTAAAGTTAGTATTTTGTACCTACAAAACTAGATTAAATAATTTCCTGTTGAGTGAATGATGTTTTAAGAATATAATCCTAATTGTTTATTATGGTTTTTATACTCAGATCTGTTCTACAGCAGGGTATTTTTAAATGTAAGTATTGAAAATAGTCTAAGCATAAGGAAAGAAAATTGCTAGCTGTTGACTTTAGAAGTTATAAAGACATAAAACTCAACCAAATGACAGATTTATAAAAGTTTCCTTTTGGAAATTTTTCAAGTAAGTTTATGAAAACATAGTATTAACATTAGGGCTTATTAAGAAATCAATAAGACAATCACCTCTGTAAGAAATACAGAGCTAATTACTACGTGTCCTACAGAATGCCTCTGCAACCAGACAACTTATGGGAACACAGCTCTTTTTTTATTCATGCTGTCCCTTTGATAAAGATAACAGCATATTATTTCTGGAGAAAAGTAAATCATTGTCCTCTTCATACTTGAAGATATACTTTTAAAAATATATATATTTGCTTGCTTGCTAAGTCGCTTTCAGTCATGCCTGACTCTTTGCAACTCTATGGACTGTAGCCTGCCAGACTCCTCTGTCCATGGGATTCTCTGGGCAAGAAAACTGGAGGGGGTTGCCATGCCCTCCTCCAGGAGATCTTATTGACCCAGGGATCAAACCTATGTCTGTTCTATCTGTATTGGCAACTGGGTTCTTTACCATGTGTATATATACACACATACAGAGAGAGAGAGAGAGAGAGAGAAAGATGCACGTGTGTGTATATATACACACATATGTAAATATTAATATGAGCTTAAGTGATATTTCCTCAACGGTTTTGAGAATGTGAATTACAAGAGGTAAAGTGCAAAGCTGTGTTTCTCTGTCTCTACCTTGAAAGTCCACAGGGCAGTTTCTCCTAGTACTGGGTGTTAGCAGCCTCAGAGAGACTAACTCTAACTCAAGAAACCAAAGAAGACCCTTGATTAATGCACTGAGAACTAAGATCAACTTAGTAATGCCCAGGGAGAGGTATGATTCTCACACAGACAAAGTGCAATCAACAGATATCAACATCTACATCCATTTTAGCCTCAACTTTGTTAGCAACCAAAGTTTTTGAAATGCAGTGTCTAAGGCCTCCACTGTTAGACCAGTACTTAAATAATTATTGTCCAAGTTTGTCTGCTAAGCTCAAAGGAGGTAGAACCACATACTTTCTTCCACTTCAGGTCATATTTTGTTATCTGATCACCCTTTAGGACAGGGACATTGTCGAAGACAGAAGTTGTGAAGTGTCAGATAAACATGACCTAAATTCAAAGGATAAAATCCATAGTCTATAGGCGGATGAAAGCTTTAGAGTCAAAGGTTTCTTACAATATCCCCATCCAAAATATTAGGATGGGAAAAATGGCAGAATATTTCTTGTAAAACAGACAATTAACAGTTAAACCACTCAACTTCCAGCCCTAGTACACATTTTCAGTACTTTTTTGCTCCCTTTTCCTTGTTCATTTTTGTCCCCGTCTGAGGCCTGAGAATTTCTAACTTCCCAACTGTTCATGGACATTCTAGGCTATGCTGAGGAAAGCTTTTTGTTTGCTTGAAAACCCAGAATTTCCAGATGCCCAGATATTTTAAATGTGGGATGAGGGAGGGAGCAAATGACACAATAAGAGATAATGTTAATAATTCTTCAGCAATTTACAATTAAAATCTCTGAGCAACAGTTTTATTTGATTATGGTTCCATATAATATGGGCTTCCCTGGCAGCTCAGACAGTAAAGAATCAGCCTGCAATGCAGGAGACCTGGGTTCACTCTCTGGGTTGGGAAGACCCCCTGGAGGAGGAAATGGTAACCCACTCCAGTATTTCTGCTTGGGGAATCCCATGCACAGAGGAATCTGTCAGGCTACAGTCCATGGGATTGCAGAAAGTCTGACAAGACTGAGCGACTAAGCACAGCACAGCATGTCATATCATATAGATATTTATGAAATATATAGTTTTAAAGTATAATTCTTAGCTTTTTATCTCTATGGTCTAAAGAAATAATCATTTTCTTCTCATAAAAAAGCAAATGAAAGTATTTTTCTTGTTTTAGAGGTGTTGAAAAGAAGCACTAATTTATCTTCAGACTTACAGGGAAAAAGGAAGAGCTGTTAGTTCAGAGCCCCATGAAACAGCCAAGAGTGTTAAAAAAAAAAATACCATAAAAGTGAGGAAGCAAAATCCCTGAGATAATGCTTTTTGTTGCTCTGAAATATAATTGGTGAAAAGTAATTTATGTTACATTCTCTTTAGATATACTCCACTTTATAGATTTGGAAGGGATCATTTTTTTTTAGATTTACTTAAAAACTGATCTCAGTTTTAAAATGACATAAT